>NW_007251779.1:683564-744825 GCF_000164805.1 Carlito syrichta
TTTAAGCACCCAGATTTTTCAAAGAAGTTTCATGCTAACGAATGTGTGCTCTGCCTAGGTACATATGTTATCTGACAAGAGATGCTGTTTTAAAGTCTTCCACATGTGTGGCAATTTTGGCAAAGTCAAATAAAAAATCAGAGATGAAGGATAGATAAATATATGTATAAATTTTTTCCCACCAGACAGGTTTTTTGTTTTTTTCCAGCTCAGATTATTGTTTGTTAGTGAAGATCTAACCTGCCCAGGTCTTTTTCAAAAGAAAATAGTTAATTTATATATTTATAACTGGGAAGAATATTTACCCTATACCTGTAGGTATCTGTGTAGTCACCTGAATGTTCCAGTAAGAATAGGAATTATTTTTCTGAAGAATCCACAGCTAGATTAGAAAGATAGTCTTGCTTTGACTGGTTTGTTTTAGTGGGATTTCACCTAAAGTCTCTGTGTCTCTCCCTCTCTCTCTCTCTCTCTCTCTCTCTCTCTCTCTCTCTCACTTACTCACTCATACACCCACATACTCATCCCTCCCTTATTCAGAAAATGTTCCAACTAATGACACTATCTTAATAGCATTATCTCAGTTTTTCTTGAGATATGTAATTCTTTTGATTTTTGTGCCTGTAGAAAATTGGGGATGAGCTCAAAAGTATTCAAAACTTTTTTAAATAGGTTATTTTATCTGATGCAAGTGCTCCTGGTGAAGGAGAACATAAAATCATGGATTACATTAGGAGACAAAGAGGTGAGTTTTAAATATAAGTGTTTGATTATATGTTCTGTTTTTTAAAAGCCATCAAATAGAAAATATTTGGAAAGATGGGATGTTCCTATGGTACATAATGTATTTATATATGTCTGTCTTCTCTTTAGCCCAGCCTAACCATGATCCCAATACTCATCATTGTTTATGTGGAGCAGATGGTAAGTTTCTTCTTTGGGATTTGTTTCTCTTGGATTAAGCCACAACAAATTGTTGGGTTGGTGTGCAGTGATGAAATTATTCATAGTTGCATGGAGATTCTAAAGTCCCTTGCTTATTTTTTGTTTCAGAGGGAACTAGTATTGAGTTGCTGTATTATCTGTGATCAGTGATCCCCTGTCTTTAATTTTTTAAAATGTTTTTCAGCCTCTTAATTTAATTGCCCATACTTTTAAAATGGAAGCTGTCTCTAGTGTTTCATCCTGGATGGTAGTCTGTGTTGTGGTCCATGAATCGGAGGACTTCTTGTTGATGGAGGACTGCCAGGAAGTTTTAGACTTTGGGGCTTTACTGCCTCTGTACACTCACCTGGGCTTTTCTTTGTGTTAGAGTCTTGTAGCATTTTGGGTATGGTAAGGATCTTTTCAGAGTGCTTAATGTTCAGTGTATTTCTCGTTGTTGATTGATAGCTGATCTCATTATGCTTGGCCTTGCCACACATGAGCCCAACTTTACCATTATTAGAGAAGAATTCAAACCAAACAAGCCTAAACCATGTGGTCTTTGTAATCAGTTTGGACATGATGTCAAGGATTGTGAAGGTTTACCAAGAGAGAAGAAGGGAAAGGTAAGAATTTTGAGATGGTAGTTGTCTTATCTTTAAAAAAATATTTTATTATTATTTTAAAATACACATAACATAAAATATACCATTTTAACCATTTTAAGTATACAGTTAAATAGCATGAATATATTCAAGTTGCCTCATTTTTAAAATCGGTGAGATTGTGGTTGATTAGATTTTCTACTTGCTTGTTCTGTTACCCCTCATAGGAACATAGCTTTTAAAGCACTTTAAAAGAAACCCACCTTCAGAAGTTTGCACATGCTCATTCTTTCTGCTTTGTCCTTTGCTAACATAGCCTATATCTACATGTGGCTTGGCTTTTTTACATAAAATTACATGCCATTGCATGTAATTTGTTTGTAGAAATTAGTTTCAAATGGTTACTCTTCTTAAAAGGAACTACAAATCAAACTTCTTGACACTTTTAAGTTACTCCCAGTTTCTATGTATTTTGGATTCACTTGGTTATGTCTGGTCTTTTTAAGGGGGCTTCTCTTTTAAGAATGTTGTGCCACTTGCGTCATACACTTTATGGGGAAAATAAAAAAGAATGTGATGCTTCTTTCAAAGATAGTGTTGAGTGGAAAAAGAGCATAAGTATAATGTACTCTATGATTTCAGATAGCCAGTATGCATACAGGAAAGACAATGCACATAGTTCTATGCACACACGTTCACAGAGAGAGAGAGTGCTGTTGCTTGGTTGCAGGCCAGGAGTTGACACACTACAGTCCTCCAGATCTGGCCCATGAGCTAAGAATATTTTTTATGTTTTTAAAGAATTGTAGAAACAAAATAAAACATGAAAGGATATTCAACAGAGACCGTATGTATCCCCCCGCCCCGAGACCAAAATAATTTGCTATCTGGCCCTTTGCAGAAAATGTTTGCTGACCCTTGGTCTAGATGTGATTGGGTTTATGGGTGCGTTTTATTTTAAAATAGTTTGGTGGGTTTTTTTTAAACTTAATGCTCAATGCACAATATTAAAATGGATTTTGCTTTAGAAAAAACCTTAAAATTTGCTTGGTTAGGAAAAACACTAGAGGCTTTAGAATAACCTTGTTTCAACCTCATTCCCATTCTTGCAGCATGATGAGCTTGCAGATAGTCTTCCTTGTGCAGAAGGAGAGTTTATCTTCCTTCGGCTCAATGTTCTTCGTGAGGTATGTAGCGGTATTCACTGGAGTGGGCTCTCTATAGCAGGTGTCTTGGGTGGCTTTAATGGCAGCATTCCTTTTTGGTTGTAGTACTTGGAACGAGAACTCACCATGGCCAGTCTACCTTTCACATTTGATGTCGAGAGGAGCATTGACGACTGGGTCTTCATGTGCTTCTTTGTGGGAAATGACTTCCTTCCTCATTTGCCATCATTAGAGATTAGGTATGTGTATTTGTATGGTTTTTCAAACTCTTGTTTTGGCCTTCTTGACTTTGCAGTGCCCACTGGTCCTAATGCATAATGTTTGTCTCCTGGTGGCAGGGAAGGTGCAATTGACCGTTTGGTTAACATATACAAAAATGTGGTACACAAAACTGGGGTAAGTTCACTCTTGAATAATTTCAAAACACAAGTATATTCTTTTATAAGAAGATCATTTTACATGTATTTTATCACTTACAGGGTTACCTTACAGAAAGTGGTTATGTCAATCTGCAAAGAGTACAGATGATCATGTTAGCAGTTGGTGAAGTTGAGGATAGCATTTTTAAAAAGAGAAAGGATGATGAGGTAAAGTGTTTCTATTGCAGTAGCTAAAATCGCTCCTGTCTCTAATAGGCTATGATGAACCTGTGATTGTACTTTTAACCTCTTTGAGTGCGTTGTTATATTGTTATGGTGTATCAGCACTAATGTAATCATGAGTGGTCAGTGCTTTGATTATTTTATAAAGGTTGTGCTGCTTGCTGTGTGGAACTGTGTATTGCACACTGTCTGCATTGTAATTTTTTTCCTCTCTCCATAAACTTAAATTAGGGTATAAATTCAAATACTTGTCTAATCAGTAGTCTGTGAAATGAGAATTCCAAGGCTAGCAGACTGCTGGAATTGAGCTAGTGGCTGCCATGTTTTATAGGCAGAAAGATAAGACCTATACTCAGCTGTTGCATGTAGGGTGTCTGGGTTGGGTTGTATCAGCCAGGGCATAAGATTGGGAGAGCTTGGAATCTGTGGAGGGCTGCAACTCTTAAGTAAGAAATTGAAACACAAGAAGGAAGTAAAATAACAAAGCATTTGAAAATTGTATATATTGAGTTAGTACTAACACAGAAGCCTGTGTTTCTGGCTTGGGCATTTAGGAGTCTGCGGGTGCCATTCACTAAGCTAGCAAACCCTAGGGTTGGAATGGGTTGAGGTGGAGACAAGGTGGAAATTGAGTTTCATTTTGGAGATAGTGTGTTTATGAGAGGTTACAGGACACCTGGGAGGAGAAAAGTCTGCTAAGCAGTTGGATGGATGGTTGTAAAACTCATGGCAGGAATCTTTTGAGAAGATGTTTGAGAACTGTCGTTAGCTGATGGGATATTCTTGAAACCATGAGTGTGAACTTGAATTTCCTGGGAGTGAAAGTACCTCTGATAGAAGCCTAGGGAAGCATGGAAAGAGGAGCCAGTTCTAGAGAGGTGGAAGGAAGTTACTAAAGAGAGGAGAAGTCATTGACGCTGCCTGAGGAGTCAGAGTGAGATGGATAGGCACCTAGTGGGAGGCTGTGGGGAACTGGTGGAAGTAGAGGGGTGGGCAGCAGCCTGGAGGCAGAGTGGGCTAGAGGGTGATTGAGGGACATGGCAAAGGAGGCCAGCAGTGGGCTAAAGGAGCAGACAGTAGCTTCTTCGAAACAAAGTGAGGGAAAACCTTTCAGAAACTGATTTTTATAAAAGACTGTATGGCTATTTTAAGCAAATAATGTAAGAATATTGCCACATTGCTTCATGATCTCCCAACAGATGAAACCATGTCATTGAATCTAACATAGTTTTCCATTTTCTTCAACTTTGTGTACTGTAACTGGTGAACTCTTATTTTTAGAACTTGGGGCATCATTTGATGTAACATAGTGAGTTGACTATAAGCGTTCTTTCCAAAAGCCTTCAGTACTTGCACTATTTTTCTGTAATGGCAAGAATTTCACATATGAAATCAAACTGCAGAACTGGTTTTGTTTGCAAGGATCAAATGTCTACTGGCATAGCCATTTTAAACTAAGTTTTCAATAGTTAGAGTGGTTTCCCTTTACACCTAACAGAAAACTTGATAGTGTAATACTTTATAGTATATTATACTATAATATGTCTTTGACAGACTCTGTACCACTAAATATTGGTGATAAGTTGGCAACAGAGGAGGAAGTGTAGAATTTTATAGATACTGTAGTGTTGCAGATTTAATTAATATGGTTTCCACCTGACCCAGTGAAAAGGACGTTTTAAAACTTTGGATCTTTTTTGATATACCTGAAGTCTGTGATGTCTTTCAGCATGGTTGGACATCATAGGAAACCCTGAAAAATGGAATAGGAAAGTTTCTGAGTGTATATTTTTTTTTTAGGAAGCGTGTCTGTGGTTTTTGACAGATTTCCAAGGGAGTTCATAGCACAAAAAGGATTAGGGGTCAATAAACTCCACCTACATGGTTTTCTGTCCTTTTATGTGTAACTACCACCCTTAGAAATTGGGATTTAACAGACCAGCAGAACAAATGGTAGAAAAGGAATACATCGACATCATGTATTAACACTGTGTATTGATGCTATTAAAAAGTGAGCATTTAGGTCAGAAATGTGGTACTTTTTATCTTTTGAGCTTTGATGTTTGCCTTTTATCTTGTACAAATGTTGTTCATGTATTCAGCAAATATTTGTTAAGTGTTTACCACACACAAGATAGTGTTCTGAGTGCTAGTGATACCGCATGAAACCATATGAATTTCTGTCCTCACGGAGCTTACATTCTGCTCTGGGAGCTGGACAGTAAACACAGTAGCTAAGTAAACCTCATGCTGAAGAAAAAAAAGCAGGTGAGGGAGCATCTGGGAAGGTGGAGATGGGGAGAGTGCGATTCTAGAAAAGGTGATCAGAGAAGGCCTCACTGGCAGATGCCCTTAAATAAAGACCAGAAGAATGTGAAGGAGTATGCCATGGAGATGTTGGCAGGAAGAGCATTTCTGACAGAGGGAATCACTGTGCCAGCAGGGAGCCAGTGTGGCAGGAGCAAGGAAGCAAGGAGACCGCAGTGGGAGATGAGGGCAAGAAGAGCATTGGAGGGCCCAACCTGGTAGGACCCTGCAGGTTGTTACAAGGATTGTAGCTTTCTGTCTGCATCAATAGAGGGATTTGAGAAGAGTGGTGAGATGGGACACATTATAAAAGGAGTACTCTAGCTACTGTGTTGAGACTAACTGTGGAGGAAAGGGTCTAAGCAGTGGTGAGCTCAATGATGAGACTTTTTGCACTAATCCAAGGAACGTGGCTGGTGGCTGTGGAGATGATAAGATGAGTTGTGAACATACTTTGAAGGTAGAACCAATGAGATTGGCTACTCTATTAAATGCAAGGTCTGAGAGAAGGATAGGCATCAATAGAGACTGAAAGGTGTTCTGAACAACTTCATTAGGAAAAGACTGGGAAGTGCAGTCTTTGGACTGCATTTTGGACAGATGAAGTTTGAAATAGCCAGATGGAGGTGTTGAGTGGGGAGAGGCCCTGGTTGGAGAGTCATCAGCATCAGATGCTGTTTAAAGTCATGAAACCAGGCAAGAGCTCCATGGGAGAAGAGAAGTGGAGAGGCCCAAGCACTGGGCCCAGGGGAGCATCACCATGAATAGGCTGGGGAGGGGTGGAGCAAGACATGTATCAGGAGGGAAGGAGGAGAACCAGGTGCGTGTGGTGTCCTGGAGGCCAAGCGAGTGTGTGATCCAAGGAGGAAAGAGACTTGGTCAGATGAGGACTGAAAGCTGACTAGTGGATTTCACAGTCTGCAAGGCACCAGTGACTTAGATAAGAGAAGTTTTATCGCAGATGGAGGCAGAGCTTGAGGAAAGAAATCAGTGGTTTCCTCATCATGGAAGGTTTTAGGGTTAATTTCCTGTGCTCCACTTCAGAGCAGCAGGCTTATGTAGCCACAGTTCAGCTTCTCTTCTGGCAGAAAGCATCAGTTTCAGATCTCATTAAGGTGTTAGATCACATTTGATAGGACTGGCTTGAAAGGCACAGAAGTGCAGCTACTAGGATGACCATCAGTATAGTGCCTGCTGGCCTCTTCCTAGGCCACATCAGCAACTATGGCCACTTTAGCTGTCATTTTGGTGCCTTGATACTCAGGGCAACTTGGACATGGGCATGGGAAGCCTTTGAATGGCTTAGAGTTAGTGGGAAACAAGATGAACCCCAAGTCCTGTCTAGTTGAAACCATGGCTACATGTTGAAAGTGAGTGGAGGGGAAGAATCAATGTGGCCTGGAGCCCTTCCTGCCAACTAGATTGACCCTGAGTAAGCAATGTGTGCATCTGAGTTTCCTTCCTTTATTCCATTGGACTGATGTTTCTGGAAACCGACGGGGTGGTGTTGCAGTGTCCCACTTCTTTCTTCTTGTGCCGTGAATGCCACAGGGCTAGGAACTGTCAGGCCCTTTTTAGGCTTGGCAGGTAACAATCTCATTAAATTGTCTTGTTGATTTTTTTTTAAAAAGTTGATATCTTAGTTTATTATCTCCATTCAGCTAAAACTCAAGAATTGTTGTTTTCTTACTTATATCTTCTCCATGTTGACAACCTGCTTGCTCCAAGATAAAACAAAGGGTCTTTGTAATGTCTCTTGCATTTCCTGAAATGATATCAAAAGCTATCTGAAAAAAATTAGAACAATTAAATTGTATTTTAATTCTGTCTCTTTATCATTCTAATGTTCTGATAAGTAACAACTTTGAACATATAGTCCATTGCCTAGAATAATCATGTACCTAGATTTCTGGGATCTTCCTTTAAAACTTAAATTGTCTCCCGAGTTATTCCTGGTAATGTTTAACTCTGACATTTTTGTGTAATTATTTGACAGAATATGTGGATTTTATACTTTTAGGACAGTTTTAGAAGACGTCAGAAAGAAAAAAGAAAGAGAATGAAGGTGAGTTGTAATTAATTTCATGAGATTGGCAGTAGCATAAGCTTATAATTTGTGAGGAAGATATTCATCACCGTAGCTTTTATTCCCTATCTAGTGGAGAGTTGGTCAGTGACATAAATTTGCACCCAACTGCCTTCTCACCTTATAAAGAAACTTTTTCTAAGCTCTGGAGTCTGAAGGGATCCGTCCAACCAGGGGCGGGAGGTGGGAGGTAGGTGGCACTTAGCTATTTGAATTGTTTCCAACAATTAGGTATTGTATTCTAATAAAAAATTGTCAACCCTTTGTGTCCTCTTGAAAGTTACTATGCTGTGCTATTCTGTCTTTGTCAAATTAATTATCCTAGAAGACAACAGTCTAAACTTTGTCGCTTCTCTGCTCCAAAATCACCAGTGACTTCTTAGTCCCCTCAGACTTAGAATCCAATTCTGTTTGAGTGTGGCATTCAGAACACACTATGAGCTGGTCAAATTCCAGCCACCTGGTCTCTCCCCTGTTGTCTTCTAAATACCCCATGTGGACTGGGCATGGTGGCTCAGCCTGTAATCCCAGCACTTTGGGAGGCTGAGGAGAGAGGATTGCCAGAGCCCTGGGGTTTGAGACCAGCCTCTTAGTGAGACCTTGTCTCTATAATAAAAATCACAAAAGAACTAGCCAGGCGTGATGGCATGCATCTGTAGTTCCAGTCACTTGGAAGGCTGAGACAGAAGGCCTTACCCCAGCAGGTCGAGGTTGCAGTGGTTGTGACTGTGTCACTGCACTCCAGCCTGGGCGACGAGTGAGACTCTAACTCAAAAATAAATAATAAATAAATACCCCATGTGCCTGCTGACACAGTGTGGCTTTTATTTGATACCTCTAAATGAATTTCTGCTGTATGACTCACTCACAGCTTGCCCTTCCCACAATCCTTCTCTTGTTGGTTCTGCTCATTGTACAGGTTGAGCAGTCCTTTCTCTTAACTCTGCTTCCTGCCTATGATATTTGATTTCTTAGTTAATTGTATAGTACCCTGTAGTCATTTAATATCTTCAGCTTTTGTTTTTCTTGTTTTCCATACTGGATTTTCAAATTTATGGAATTTAGGGACTGCCCTTTAGTATTATGTTTTATTAGAATTAAGAGATTTCAGGTATTAAGAAGGGGGAAAAGTCGAGTTGTTTATTGTTGCAGGTAAGACCGAAACCATTGAGATTGGGTGGAGCCTATTTTCTTTCTACTCACGTATTATTATTTTCTTTCAGTCAATATCTTGTGTCAGTCAGCCAAAAAAGACTATCAGCTATTACAGCTATAAACATATCTCTATTAACTGGAAATAAAGAGTTAAATCCTATTAAAGTGAAGGGTAAATAAAAGATGTATTTCTTAAGTGTAACTCAAACTTGACTTATTTTTTGCCTTAATTGTAATATTATTTTTACTTGCCTGAAATTGTATCTTAAATGTTTAATGAAATTATAAGCAAGCAACAGATTAGCATAATGAGACTCGAATAGATTCTGTCTGCGTGTCAGGACAGTGTATTATATGTACTTTCAGGGCAGGGTTATGAAGTATTACATACTGTTGAGAGTCTAAGTTACCATCACATCAAAGTGTTGACAACCCTGTAATTCTAATAGAAGTCTATTTGGTCTTTCAGTAAGTTTAGTAAAGCACTTATAGTGATTACCTCTTTCCTTTCTGTCATCTGTGTTGTTGCGATTTAATTGTAATTTCTACATTCATTTCCATTTATGTCAGAGAGATCAACCAGCTTTCACTCCTAGTGGAATATTAACCCCTCATGCCTTGGGTTCAAGAAATTCGCCAGGTTCTCAAGTAGCCAGTAATCCGAGACAAGCAGCCTACGAAATGAGGATGCAGAATAACTCTGTAAGTGGCTGACTTTCATGGGCATTGAAGAGGGTGAATGTCAGATGCCTCTTGCAATTGTGTGCTTGTGTGAATTTCATCATGGCCTGGAGTCATTTTGTTTTATAGTTTTTCTCAATTTCTTTGCCTTGACTCTGTTAAATATGTCTTTATCAATATGAAAATATCTAAATAAAATGAAAGAAAAGACACATGTGACTATAAAAAGAGAGCGAGACATCTGCAGTGTTTTCATGATGCAGATGGTTGCAGCTCTTCCTGTCCCCCAGGTTGCACAGTGGTGGATGGTGCTAGAAGCATGTCGGGGACATCCATGTGTCTCATAGTTGGGGCAAGAGCAGGAGGGTGGGTTTTGCTCCCTATTTCCTCTTGCCTAGCAGGGGTCAGTTATGGTTGTTTTGCAAAATAGCATTTATCAGGCATAAACTCCCTCTCCATTCAGGCATGGAATAAATCTGTGTTAGTATTTTAAGGGATCCTCACTGCCCACGGTCTGGTTGCCCCCTGTTTGTGAACTCAGGAATTGGACGAATTTGTCTCATGGTATCCCTCCTTGTTTGAACTTTGTCATCCAAACTGCAGAAGCAAATCAACCTACCCAGCAGGGCAGTGCTCTGTCCACTGGCTTCCTGTTGTGGTGGCCACAGACCCTGATCTCTCAGGGCATGCAGAGTGGCAGCAGCAGGGGCAGGGGAGGAAGGAAGGCTGCCATTGCGGTTCAGTGTCGTATGTACTCTTCTGTGTTACATCCAGTGAAGCTGCATGCACCTGGATGTTGAAATTGCATTATTCTAATAGTTACCCACTTGATGCGCATATCCCTTCACACAGGGCAGCCCCATGTGTAGAATTCAACTTGTATTCACAAAAACTCACAACTAGCACTTTAGGACCTTAGATTTGGAATTTGGAAACTGAGGTTTTGCACCTTCTGAGAGAAGCAACGGGGGTTTCTGTTGTGTTTTGTTCTATTTGATTTTTGTTTTCTTGTCCCACTAACAGTGGAGATGTGGAAGGTCAGGGAAAGGGGTTGCAATGAGACACCCGAGCAGAATATAAAAGGCTGCTGCCCATCATTCCAGATTATAGTGACTGCAGTCCCTGTAGAGCAGAACTGAGAGCAGAACCCGTTCTTATATGTCTTGCTGTTGATAGAATGTTTTGTTCTTGATCTTGGGGAGGTAAGGAGCTTTAAACTTTGCCAGCTGTGCTTGATTAGAGAAGGATTCCAGTATTATATTCAGACTCTGTGGGACTTGACCCACAGGACTAGACTGTTGATCACTAAATTCTTGAATGGAGTAGGAATTGGGAGATTGGTGATTAGATTGCTTATATTTGATCCTGTCTTAACCCCTCTTGACACAATTATTTCTGTATAGAGAAGTTATGGAATTGAAGTCTTTACATAGTGGGATATTCACCTAGAGTGTATTGACCTTAAGGATATCGTGAAGTCAAATTACCAATTCATCTAAAGGGAGCCATTGATGTTATGGATTTTTGCTATTTTATTTTTTCTGAGCTGTTAGGGGTAGTTGTAGTCTTTGGTACTTGTCTTCTGACAGTCAACATTGTTTTTATTAAATTGTTTCTGTTTCCTCATATATGTAGTTTTCAATTTTGTATTCTGTGGTATGGTTTTACTATATCAAAGGCCATCTTCAGTATAAAAGAATTCGGTTTTGAGTTGGAGTTTCTCTCTGTCGCCCAGGCTGGAGTATGGTGGCATAGTCACGGCTCACTGCAACCTCGACCACCTGGGCTCAGGCGATACTTCCACTTCATTCTCCCAAGTAGCTGGGACTGCAGGTGTGTACCAGTACACCTGGCTAATTTTATGGGGGTTTTTTTTGTTTTTTTTTTGTAGAGACGAGGTCTCGGTATGTTGCCCAGGCTGGTCTCGAACTCATAGGCTCAAGCTATCCTTCTGTCTTGGCTTCCCAAAGTTCTGGAATTACAGGCATGAGCTACTGTGCCTGGCCTATAAAAACAACTTTTTAAAACGAAATTTGAATGAATTTATATGATTCTGATAGGTTCAGAAAATGATACTTTAGTTGGTAGAGGCAGAGCAATAGAGATTTAGCATTAAATGGTAAGCAGCTTTTCTGTTTTCTTTAAAGTATTTTATTTTGTTTTCTAAAGATGGATTTATATTTTGTTAGTCAAGAATCACTTGGAGAAAGTTTGCTTTTTCACAGCTTCTCTGTACTTAGTTGATAGGAATGCCACCCTCATAATTTAATCCAAATGGATTAGTGTAGAGTTAAAAAGCAATAGTGATTACTTACTAATTGTTTGACCACCATGTGCCAGCAGGCAACATGCGAGCAATCTTTAACGTATATTTTTTGTTTAATCCTTGCAATAACCTGTAAGGAAATAGAACATTATTATCCTTATTCTAATATGAGGCTCACAGAGGTTAAGTGAATTGCTCAAAGTCAGACAGCCATAAAGTTTGTCTGACTTAAAATACATGCCTCAGCCGGGCTCGGTGGCTCAGCCTGTAATCCCGTGCCTTTGGGAGGCTGAGGTGAGTGGATTGCCTGAGCCCGTGGGTTCGAGACCCGCCTGGGCAACTTGGCGTAGACCTCATCTCTGCTGGAGACCGAGTGAGACTTTAACTCAAAAAAAAAAAAAAATACATGCCTCATTTTCCAAGTATAACAGTGCCTTCCTGTATTTATTTTTATTTATTTATTTTTGAAGTTTTGTTTATATATTTTCACAAATAAAATTGGCATTGTACATTTTTAAAAGGGACGTGCTCTCAGCTCTATATGAAATATAATTTTGCTTTGTTTTAACTTTTTTTGGCCTATGATGTGAACTGCCTTCATGCTATGGATGCTATAACTAATTATAGTATCATTAATATAGCCTTCTGAGCTTTACTTTTTTTTTTTTTTTTTTTTGTAGTTAAAGTCTCACTGGGTCGCCCAGACTGGAGTGCAGTGGCCGCTCCCGGCCACTGCAGCCTCGCCTGCTGGGCTCCAGCGATCCTTCCGCCTCAGCCTTCCGAGTAGCCGGAATTACAGGCATGCGCTACCATGCCCGGCTGATTTTTTGATTTATTGTAGAGATAAGGTCTCGCTTTACATTTTAAAATAATTCTGTTTACTTGGAATATCTAATATCCTGTGAATAACAGAGGGAACACTTTACTGTGAAAAACATTTCTGCCACTTAGGTTTTTGATGATTTGGTCATTTATCTCGAATTACTAAAGTTACAGATGATTTTATTTTAATTTTTAAATTAAATTTTTTTTTTCAGTTGGAGTCTCACTCTGTTGTCCAGGCTGGAGTGCAATGGCACACTCATGGCCACCCCAGTGTTGACCTGCTGGTCTCCAGTGATCCTTCCTCCTCAGCCTTCCAAGTAGCTGGAACCACAGTTCACACTATCATGCCCAGCTAATTTTTTATTTATTATAGACACAGGGTCTCTCTAAGTTGCCTGGGCTGGTTTAAATCAAATATTAAAATATTTTAGGACCCTATTATGTTAATTAAGTACGAGAGAAGAGAGTACTACATTTAAAGTGACAGCCAAGTCTTTGAAATACTAATAAAATCTGGATTTTTCTATGATGATTATTAATGAATTTTTATTTATACATTGAATTTTAAAGGAGAACATATAAGATAATTTAACACTTAATCTGGCAGAGTCTCATTAAACTTGCTTTCTAGAATGGTTGTACTAAGTTGAACACTTACTATTTAACTGCATTCTCAGAGCACTATTTTATACATTTCCATATATATTATTATATGTACATTTATTGTATATATTGTCTATTTTATTATATATTATCTGTATAATAATACATTTATGTATTTATATTTCTTACATATGTATCATACATTTATTGTACATTTTATATGTATGTGTTTTTTCCCCCTCTTAGCTTTGCTATTTCATAGGTGAACTGTTGTTGGGAATTCCTAAGATGAGGAAACCACCAAAGAAAAACAATTCAAGCCCCATAATTGAAATAACTGTGAAATTGAATTTTTCTTTTTTCCCCAATATTGTTAATTCTTATTCATTCGTTCATTCATTTATTTTTGTGTCAGTGTTTTGCTCTGTTGCCCAGGCTGGAGTGCAGTGGCGTGATCATAGCTCCATGCAGCCTCAAGCTCCTGGGCTCAAATGATCGTCCCACCTCATACTCCTGAATAGCTGGGACTGCAGGCACATATGCCACTATACTCGGCTAATTTTTAACATTTTCTGTAGAGACAGAGTCTCACTATGTTGTCCAGGCTGGTCTCGAACTCGCGGCCTCAAGCAATCCTTCTGCTTTAGGCTCCCAAAGTGCTGGGATTAAAGTGTGAACCACCATGCCTGGCCTTGTTAATTCTTTTGAGTTTAAGCATAGGAAGTTTGAGTACTTATTTTTTTGGAGGGGTGGAATGAAATAAGGACAGTCTTTGTACTTTCTAAATATATTTACCATATGTATTTCATAGCTTTAAAAAATGTATAACCATGAAGCATAGTAGATAATGGTGGTTGGATGTGCCTTCTTCTGTAAAATGAATAATGAAATCCTTCTGTAATGTTGTAATTGTCTGCAGAGTCCTTCAGTGTCTCCAAATACAAGTTTTACATCTGATGGCTCCCCATCTCCAATAGGAATTAAGCGAAAAGCAGAAGACAGTGACAGTGAACCTGAGCCAGAGGATAACGTCAGGTGAAGCCATTTTTTGGTAGCACTTTGTTAGCAAATTACTGAAATAGATGCAGCCTAATTAATGCTATTTTGCTCAGAGCAGCAGGGCCTTCAGATACTTGCCTGTGATCTTTTTATCCACCAGTAATTAATGTGGAGGGTTGCAAAAGTCAGTAAATTCCAGTGAGATGTGTGAGCTATATCTGTTAAACCCAAGTATCTAGATTAGTATGCGTGCAGGTTTTCGTCCTCCAAGCCACTTTTCCCTCTGAGACCAGGCACTAGATCAGCTAGACATGGGGTGTTTAGCTCTATGTGATCTGAATGTTACTGTTTGGAGATTAAATTTTCAAGCTACTTAACTTAGAACGTTCAGTTACACTTGGACACTTAATACAGTTTGCTTTAATCTTCTCAGTTGAAAAAGTTCTTCCTCAAAATGAGATATGCAAAAATCATTCTAATATGTCTATTTTTTAAAAAACACAAAATTGCACATGCACAATTATATTTCATGACAGAGGAGTTTCACTTTATACTAAAAAATATATAGCAGGAAAATTTGAATCCTTGATTGATCCTGAAGTTTGAGACCATTATATATTAAGATTAACAGCCTCTCATGTAATTAAGTCCAGATTTGAATCTTGGGCTCCAAGTGCAAAAGGCCAACAATCTCAATAATTGTAGCTCATTAAGAATCTGGGAAAATAATTTATTCAAAGGCAGACAAGACCATCGGTGCCTACAGCGCATGCTTCTTTTATAGGACGTGGAAAGTATGTGGCTTGTGTTTATGATCAGAAACTTCAGGAGGGATTTGTATGGGTCTGCATTGTGCTAACATCCTTTGATGTCAAATTCATGTCTGCTTGTGATTGAACATTTATCTTGTCTGCCTCTAGCTTCTATCCTTTACTTCTGTACTCTGGATTTTCCTCTTACAGCGTTCTTTCTGTTTAGTTTGTTTACTGTGTAGTCAGGATCAATACTTGATGTGTTTAGTATTTTATTGTTTAATCCTGGGCTGAGAATAATCAAGGTAGAAATGCTCCTACCAAGAAATGCTTGGGGTCTTTAGCATTTATTTCATTCATATTTTCTGCAAAATAGTGATAATCCACATTATGGAATAGAGGATATTTCTTGTAATTGCTGTTCTATGAGTCCTTTGTGTGGAAAGGGATTAAAATCAGCATGGTGTATTATTCTGAAACATGATTTCAATTAATATGTGCAATCCAGTGTATGTGGGGAAGAGTCCTTAGTGGGGAATCATCTTGATGTTCCTGATCTGCACTGATTTTTTTCAGTGTTATTTGTCATCTTTGTTTTCTTAAATAGCATGTTTAAGTTTTTTTAGAGAGTGAGAAATGAGCTCTTTAAAAAAACACATACTTTGAGTGAAAACATGGTTCTTCACATTGTATTTTCAGAGATTAATGGTAAGTTAGTGAGTTAGTTGACCTGCTTCTAGGTTTTACCAGAACATACACATGTGTATGTATGTATCTATGTGTAAGACACATGTGTATATATGTATCTATGTGTACATAGATACATATAGAAATATGGACTGTGTATCTTTCTCTATATATTTCTACCTTCTTCCCTTAAGTCATCAACAGTTTTTAGCTGGAAGGAAGAATAAGATCCAAGCAAGGATAGAGAGTGTAGGTGTACACATATTTTCTGCCTGGTTTACAAGTTATTCTTTTGTAAGCCACTTCTTAACATTTAAAACAAATACCTGTTCAAATCTTCTTTAAAAAGTAATTTAGTTGACTTTCTTTCTGTAATTCTGTAATTTAAATATATTTTACCAAACCTAGGAACTTGAACTATATAAAATATTTTCAGTATTTGAATCTTAAGATACAGTTTTAGAATTGTATAATTTTAAAAAAACAGGTAAAGCAATATTAAAATTTGAGCAAACAGGTGTTCCGTATCTACTTGAATAAATTCTTTTAAGATATAGTTTTATAATATGTTTACCAGAATCAGCGTTTGGATTTTTAAAGTTTATCTGTCTTTAAGTTTGTAAAAATCCTATGAAAGTAGACTTTTTAAAGAAATAATTAAATGCATCTATTTAACATTACTGTTTAACTCATTTAACTCATTAAACATTTCCCCTCGATGTTAAATATAAATTGATTTGTGATATAAGTTGGTAGTCTGTCTATTACAGACAGTGTATGAAGTCAACATAAAATGACTTTGCTGGGTTTTAGGTTATGGGAAGCTGGTTGGAAGCAGCGGTACTACAAAAACAAATTTGATGTGGATGCGGCTGATGAGAAATTTCGTCGTAAAGTTGTACAGTCTTACGTTGAAGGACTTTGCTGGGTTCTTCGATATTATTACCAGGTGCAGAAAGAATATTTTTCTGTAAATCTGTGGCTAATTATTTTAGAAAACTAGTAATTTTCATAGTAATAGGTATTAGTGAGCTGTATCCTGAAATTTTTTTAAGCTTCCTTTTTAGAAATTTATAATCGTAAATAATAGTAGGAGACTTTGAAGCTTAATGTGTATATATATAAAGAAAACTAATTTTTGTTCAAGGATTTTCAGTGTCAAGTAGCGTGGTTAATTGTACTTTGTCTTTAAGATGATTAAAGTTTTGTGTTTTTAAATTGGAATTTTAAAATAACTGGATAATTGACAGTTACTAAATGATGAAACAAGGATAAAGCCTAGAAAATATAAATAAGTTACCATAGTGTCTGCAGAAAGAAGAAAAAATATATCAATAAGAATTTAAAAGGAATTTGAATGATATCTTGTCCATCATGTAGTGGTGTTGTGTGAAGTGCATTCTATTTAGAGTAATCCGTATCTGTACCTTTTGGTAATGGTGATGTCAGATTGGTGAGATTAGGTAGACATATTAGGAATTGTAGTGCTGATAGGTAATATCTGGTTTCATGCTTAGAGAGCAAACCAAGCTAAATCTGGTATGACCAGGTAATATATGAAATTTTGTTGGTAAGTAGAAAATAACAGCACACCAAGTATTGATTATAAAATACTCTATCTGCATCTTTTACGCCTATCAGGTTTTAATTCACTGGTGACAAAGTCAAAACACAATGTCGAAAGACATCTCTTTCTTTGAGTATAACTTGCTTTTTTGGGGTGTGTTTAGTAAAATATTTTTATAGTCTAGAGAAAGTTTTGTCACGTGAAAGTATAATGGTGAGTTGTAAAATGAAACTTTTGGCCATTTACTCTCAACCATTGCTCAGTAATGTCATACCTCCATGGACAGTTAGTGTCAGCTGCAACTGCTCTGGGGTTTAATTGATGATGACAGCTCCAGAGTTGGACAGAATTGTCACCTAATAGATTTTAGGGAAAAGGATCTTTACCAAATTGTGTTTCTGAGAATCAAGTTTGGTATTAACTACTGATTGTTAAAGATGCTTTGCAGTGTTTTTAAAGTTAAAGGGCCATTGATAAGAAGTAGGAAGTTTGGACTTAAAACAATTTGTAGGACTCATGGAAAAAATCAGTATATGGAACATATACCAGAAGTCATGTGTTTTATAAATTAGGATATTACAGGTTAATAATCTAATTTTTGTTGTTTTCACTGTGTCTGTTATTCACTGTGTCCCTCATAGGTTTTTATTTTTTTGTTTTGTTTTGTTTTTAATGATTCTAGGGCTGTGCTTCCTGGAAGTGGTATTACCCATTTCATTATGCACCGTTTGCGTCAGATTTTGAAGGTATTGCAGACATGCCATCTGATTTTGAGAAGGGAACAAAACCAGTAAGCTTGATTATTTAAAGTCATAAAATTTATACAGTTTTGGATTAGATGATAATTTAGGGTCTTTAACTCTTTTTTTTCCTTGCAGTTTAAACCACTGGAACAACTTATGGGAGTGTTTCCAGCTGCCAGTGGTAATTTCCTGCCTCCATCATGGCGGAAGCTCATGAGTGATCCCGTGAGTCTCTTAGTTTTTTGAGTGGTGGGTGACTGGCTTTTTGTCATGCATTTTATTAACATTAGTCACAATTGCTTTTGCATCTCATAGCTAAAACGGTGAAGTACAGAAACAAGGTACTTGAGTTTTTCTGTATATTTTCACTATATATGTGTGTGTACACAGATATATGCACACACATTCTGCTTTCTTTGGCTATTAGTACTTTACCCAATAAATACAATTGGTTTGTGTCTGGGAGAAATTCTTATAATGGTTCTTTTGTCTCAGCTTACCTGTAAATCTTTATGGTATTTTTATTTGTTCCAACCATATTTAGTGGCTACCAGAGCTCAGAAGACTGGATTACCCTAAATCACCGTGAATTTGTTTTGTGTATTAGCTAGAAAGAGTGAGACCTAGCCAGAAAGCAGAAATTGTTACAGTAAACAAACTCTTCACTGCCTGCCTGCCTAAGGCCCACAGTTGTCAATTTGAAAGTTCTTCTATAATAATGCCTTTTCTTTTTATCTTGTAAAATAAAATAGTTAATTTTGCTTTACCAGATTTGGGATTAGTAACCTCATGTCTTTGCATATTTTTAAAAGGAGTGCATCAAAGTCTTTGTAACAGAGATGTGTGACTTCTGTTTTGATTTCTTACTTTTCTCCTGTAGGATTCTAGTATAATTGACTTCTATCCTGAAGATTTTGCTATTGATTTGAATGGAAAGAAATTTGCATGGCAAGGTAAAATTTAGAAATAGATCCTTTTTGGTAAAACTGTGAGCAAACAAACAGTAACATTTTGATAAATAATAAATAGGATTGAAATAGGTTGATAATTAAATCTTTTGTCTCCTTTGTGATGAATTAATGAGACTTGTTCCATCTAGTCAGTAGCTCATTAATGCCTTTTGAGGTTGCTGAGAGATACAGAAACATGACTGTGTCCATGTGGAGATTGACTTATACTCCATGGAAACTTTTGAAAAATACACTAGAAACTTTTATTTAGTTTAAACACTTGGCAATGGTTATTACTAGGCCTCTTGTTTTTTCACTGCTTCTGTTAACAGACTTTGGAGGGATGGCAGTATAAATTTAATGTTGAATTTAAGGTGTTATTTGTTGCTCGTTCAATATGTGATGATGGTTGAATGTAAAACATAACAAAGACATTTCTTTTATACAGTACACAGTTGTTTCACACCAAAGATTCCTTTGGGCAAGTCATTTTAATCTTATCTTGCACCACAAAATCTGTAGGATAATAAGCATGTTTGGTAAGACTCATATTTTCAACTTTTCCTGGATTATTCCATGTGGTTGGAATGACCAATAAAATGACTCCAAGAGAATCTTAAGGAAAACAAGAATAAGTAATAATTTATAAATTGAAAAATGAACATCTTGAGAGGTTTTATGGTTGACTTTTGATGTATGTAATAGCAGAAGTTTCATATTACTTTAATGGAATGATAATGGGAGATGCACCCCATTGATTGGAATTATTTAAGCATTTTGTGCTCTGTGGGCATATGCTGTTATATGTAAATGTACTGGAGACTCAGGTTGGTTTTTTGGTTTCTTTTTTGAGTGAGAGTCTCACTCTATCATCAAGGCTGGAGTGCAGTGGCATGCTCATGGCCATTGCAGCCTTAACCTACTGGGCTCAGTCGATTCCTCCACCTCAACCTTCCAAGAAGCTGAAACTACAGGCGTGCACCAAAACACCTGGCTAATTTTTTAATTTATTGTAGAGATGGGGTCTTGCCAAGTTGCCCAGGCTGGTCTTGAACCCCTGGGCTCAGATAATCCTTTTGCCCCCAAAGTGCTGGGGCAGGTGTGAACCACTGTGCCCAACATTTAGGTTGTTTTTGCAGATGCTTTGTAGAGGATGTTTTGATTAAATTAGAGAGGAGGCATAGAAGAATACGGGGTGGTAAAGTAAAAAGCACTAAGTAAATTACTTAATAAAGATATGTATTTATGTGTTCGTTAAATAAATAATTAAATCCTTGCCTGGGTTTATTAAATAAAGAATTAAATATGTAAACATGCAGGTGACTTGCCAACTATGTCATTGTAATAAAATATATATCATTTCTATCACTGACAAAGGATATTTTCAGTATAATTTAATATAGAGTAAAAGATAATGCACAAGAATTCAGATTTTTCCACATCCTCCCCAACATTTGTTTTGTTTTTATTACTAATAGTCATCCTACTGAGTGTGAAATAGTATCTCATTGTATTGTTGATTCACATTTCCCTAAGGATGATTGATAATGAGCATATTTTCATGAACTTACTGGTCATTTCTGTGTGTTTGTTGGAGAAATGTCTATTTAAGTTTTTTGTCCAATTTTGAATTGACTTCTTTGATTGTTGTTGTTGTTGTTATTGCATTTTAGGAGTTCTTTATGTATTCTACACATTGATCCCTTATTGGATATGTGATTTCCATGTGTTTTCTTTCATTCTTCCGGTGGTCTTCTGACTCTGATCTTGTGCTTTATGTGCTCTAGACACTGATCCCTTATTGGAGATATGTTTTGCATATGTTTTCTCATTCTCTTTCTTTTTGCTCTATGATATTGTCCTTTATGTGTTCCAGACGTTGATCCCTTATTGGATATGTGATTTGCTAATGTTTTCATCTTCTTACTCTGTGATAATGACCTTTATGTATTCTAGACAGTGATCCCTTATTGGATATGTGGTTTGCATGTGGTTTCATCTTCTACTCTGTGATAATGTCCCTCAGTGTATTATAGACATCGATCCCTTATTGGGTATGTGGTTTGCAGGTGTTTTCTCTTCTTACTCAGTGATAATGTCCTTTATGTGTTCTACATATCAGTCCCTTATTGGATATGTGGTTTGCATGTGTTTCCTCTTCTCACTCTGTGATAATGTTCTTTATGTATTCTGGACATCGATCCTCTTTTGGAGTTGTGGGTTTATGTGTTTTCATCTTACTCTGTGATAATGTCCTTTATGTATTCTAGACATCAATCCCTTACTAAATATGTGGTTTGCATGTGTTTTCTCATTCTGTGATAATGTCCTTTATATGTCCTAGACATCCATTCCTTATTGGAGATGTGGTTTGCATGTGTTTTCATCTTCTTACTCTGTGATGATGTCCTGTATGTGTTCTAGATGTCTGTCTCTGATTAGCGATGTGGTTTGCATGTGTTTTCTCTTACTCTGTGATAATGTCCTTTATGTGTTCTAGACATCCATCCCTTACTGAAGATGGGGTCTGCATGTGTTTTCATCTTCTTACCCTGTGATAATGTCCTTTGATGCATAAAAGTTTTAAATTTTGATGACGTCCAGTTTGTCTATTTTGTTGTTGCTGCCTATGCCTTTGGTGTCATATCGAAGAAATCATTGCCAAATTAGTATCATGTATCTTTTTCCCTGTGTTTACTTACTCTAACAGCTTTATAGGTTTAGCTCTTAATTTGTGTCTGTGGTCCATTTTGAGTTAATTTTTGTGTATGGTATGAGGTAAGGATCCAACTTCATTCTTTAATATGTGCATATCCAGTTATCCCAGCACTGTTTACCGAAAAGATCATTCTTTTCTCCGTTGAATAGTTTTTAGCACTTTTGTCAAAAACCAATTGATCATATATGTAAGGGTTTCTTGTTCTCTCTCCTATTCCATTGATCTATATGTCTGTCCTTATGCCAGTGCCATACGTTTTAATTACTGTAGCTTTGCTTATTGTGCGTCTTTTAACTTTATTTGTTCAAGATTGTTTTGACTATTTGGTTTCCCTTTAGATTCATATGAATTTTAGAATGGGCTTAAACTTTGACCTTTAATATTTTATATTAATATTTTTACTTATTAGACTTAGTAGCAAGAAAGAACAGACATAAAATTTAGTTCTTTTAGAGATATAGTTATTTCCTCATACATGTTTTTAAAACTTAATGAAAATAATGATAATTGTTAAATTCTTGCTTGTAGTGAGTACATCTTAAAAATGATAGAAGGTAAAATATATCTGAGTACTTTTTCAACATTTTTGAACTATATGTCATTCATTAGCAATATTGTTCTTATAAGATTTGCTTAGTACTCTATTGATATATATAGCATTATTGATTGCTCTGTATTTGATACACAAGCAGAATTTAGGTAATTTGATTAAGTCACACATGGCAGAGCCAAGATATGAGCCCAGAGAGTCTGACGCAGGCGCTCACCTCTGAAATGCTGTGTTTACCTGAGCATTGCCACACCCTGGTCTATCTCTGGGCATTTTAGAGGATTCATAAGATGCTGCGTGTAACACAGTCAGTGCTCAGTGTACAGTGGATGCTCACTTCCATGGTTGGCTGGCTCTCCAGCACTGCCATATCTGGAGGCAGGCACCCCTCTCAATACTGGCAGCGGGGCTGCTTCATTGCTGGGTAACTAACTCTCTTGCTGCCAGTCGCACTGCAAGTTGCTTATGGATTGGTTTTGACTTCTGGAGTTGATATTGTAGGAAAGTCTTTCGTAGATTACCTTTTTAGATCCTAAATGTAGTAAATAGAACACAGAAGCTAGATAATGCTGTATTTTCTTATTTAGTATTTCTCTGAAGTGTATGGCTACAACTTGAGCAATTTCTAGGTTTTTTTTCCATGTGTTTACCAGTAATTGAAATAACCTGACTCAGATGCTAGATATTCAAAATTCATACTAGAACTTAGTTACTTTTTAACTTAAAAAAAATTCTTACTCGGTAGTAAAATTGAACATGTTTCCTAACTTTGGCAATACAGTAGTTAAATAATCAATGACAACTCTGGAAACCTTTCATTTCTTATAATTTTAAGGGGAATAATTACAAATACAATGGTCTTGAGTGGTAGTGGTTTCAAAATTATTTAGCTCTACCTAGCATTCATCTTTGCTATTTGTCTTAATATTTTTATTTAGCCAGAATACTATTTATTCTGTGTATGGTAGACTATATATACCTACATATGCTTCAGTAACTGTGTATTTTTCTAGTAATAGGTACTATATTAGTGACATGCCTCATTGAAAAACATGCATGTGTTTCCAAATAAAGCAGTGCCCTTAATCCCAGCATCTCCAGAGGGTCATTTTCAGTCCACATTAACTGCCTCTGTTCTGTCCCCTACCCCAAGGCTATAAGCAAGTCTGTAAAGATGTTTTGTATATAAATTAATTAGTAGACTTTAACATGTGAACAGAACGCCTATACAGTTTTAGACCTGGGGGAGGTCTTCCATGGACTCTCACTGGACAGAGCTATATGTTTTAGTTGAATGATCTCATGCTACAAGAGAAGAAACTGTGTCCTAGAAAGAGGAAAGGACAGGCTCAGGTTGGAGATGAACTGACCTGCTTGGGGCATCTTAGTGGGTGAGGCAGGGGCACATGCTGGTATCCGGTGACTGTGTGTTCATTTCATTTAAAAATGGTCACCACTGAGTTCAGATTCAGCAAACATGATTTTTCGTATGACTTACTTTAAGAATGGAAAAGATGTAGAATCGTGGATGATATTAGCATCTTAGTTTTGGCTGAATGAGATAGTAAGAGCTTGGTTCCAGAATGTTTTTATATCGACAAGGATAGTCTTCTAGAAGTGTGTATTTGGACCAGTGATAAGCTGGAATTTAGGTGACCCTGATGGCTGGCTGGTTCACATGCATCTGTTGTGCTCAGGTGTCGCGCTGCTGCCATTTGTGGATGAACGGAGGCTGCGAGCCGCCCTGGAGGAAGTGTACCCCGACCTCACTCCTGAAGAGAGTAAGATCATGATTCTTTGGTGAACACTGTCTGTGTGATGCCAACTTCACATTTCCTTATAAAATTAGATCTTGTTTCCCTTCCATTTGCCAAACTTCCCATAAAGGAGACATAAATTACTCGTTTTATTTCTTTATAACAAATGTTAAATTTGCTTCTTAATTTATTATGTTAACTGAGTAGTACTTAAAATGTTTTAGCTTACGAGTGTTTGTTAAAATTTTTTAAAATCAGTACTTTAAGAGTATCCTTTAACTTTTTTATTCTTATATGATATGTACACACAAGAGTATTTTGCCTTTGGGGAAGGAATTTTTTCCAGTTACCTTCTTTCCTACTTCCTCAAACTCCCCAAATAATAACTTTGCTTAAAGGTTAGGATGAAACAAAAGCATTTGCCCTTAGAGTGCTAACTTGAAGTGTTATTTTGCATAAGATGTGGTATTTTGTGATTAATACTGGCAGCAAAAAGCATTCAGATTGGGAAATTGCAAAGCTGTGCTCTATTGAAAAGTTTATTTAATGACATAATACACCTGTAGAAATAATTTCTCTACTAACTGTCTTTAGAAAAATCTTCATCATCAGATGATATAATTTGTTTCCTAAGGGAATGTTTATATATTTATTACACTAAGAAATTGAGTGAATTAAGCTACTTGGAAGGCTGAGGCGGAAGGATTGCCAAATCCCAGCAGGTCGAGGCTGCGGTGGCCATGAGCATCCACTGCACTCCAGTCTGGGGGCAGAGTGAGACTGTAACTCAAAAAAAAAAAAAGAAATTGAGTTCTTTATCAGTAAGGAAATCTTGCATTTTATCATGTGGTGTATTCAGATATCTTTCAGTGATTTGTCTTCTGATAGTTATTGATCTTTGAAACCTTATTGTTAAAATATTTTTTTCCCATAAAGGCATAGCACACATTTAGGTCTATCACTTTTATTTTTTAAAATTTTAATTGATTTTTTTAAGTGATATATAATAGTTGTATATATTTTGGGAGTACATGTGATATTTTGATACCTGTAAAGATCAAATCAGTAATTGGAATATTCATCATCTCATTTATTTTTGTGTTGAGAACATTACAATTTCTCCCAGCTATTCTGAAATATATAATAAATTATTATTAACTATTATTTTCCTATCAAATACTAGAACTTATTTCTTCTGTCTAACCTGTCACATTAAAATTATTTTTTGTAAATTTTATAGTTAAGTTTTTAAAACTTAAATGCTTTCCCTCATTTTGCTCTTGTAAAAATTGGCCTCGCAGATACAGTGTTTTACATGTGGGTCTTCTCTTCTTGCTTCCTCCTCAGCCAGAAGAAACAGCTTGGGAGGCGATGTCTTGTTTGTGGGGAAGCATCACCCACTCCATGACTTCGTTTTAGAGCTGTACCAGACGGGCTCCACAGAGGTAGGGCATGCCGCTGGTCTCATCAGGAATGCCTATTTTCCCCATATTTTGGTAAAATATACATGACATAAAATTTACCATTGTAATGATTTTTAGTGTAATTCTGCAGCATTAAGTATATTCACAGTGTCGTGCAACTACCACTATCCATTTCCAAAACTTTTCATCTTCCCAGAGAGCAATCCTGTACCCATTAAACAACATTAACAGATATCCTCTCATTCTGCCCTCCCCCTAGCCTCTGGTCACCCCTCTTCTATTTCTATTTCTCTGTGAATTTGCTTTTTCTTAGTACTTCATATAAGTGGAATCATTACAATACTTGTCCTCTGTGTCTGGCTTATTTCATTTAGTGTCATGTTTTCAAAGTTCATCCATGTTGTAGCACGTATCAGAATTTCATTATTTCTTATGGCTAAACAGTCTTCTGTTTGTGTGTATGTACCACATTGGTTTTCCTTCATCTAGTGATGAATATTTGGGTCATTTGCCCCTTTTGGGTCTTTTGAATACTGCTACTATTAACTGGTGTACGCATGTCTGCCTAAGTCCCCATGTTCCATTCTTGTGAGTATATAATCTGGAATGGATTTTTCTACAGCCAGTGGATGTGCCACCTGAACTGTGTCATGGGATTCAGGGAAAGTTTTCTTTGGATGGAGAAGCTGTTCTTCCAGATCAGTAAGTGTTCATTTGTATGTAATTAAAGCGATTGGAAGAAAGTTTAGTTAGTACTTTTTTCTTATCTAAATGTGTATTTTCTAGTAGTAGTGAGAAAATTATATTTAAAACAAAACAACCCTGTTGATTAAAAAAGGCTTGGATTCAAAGCCCAGCTCCTCATCGTAGTAACTGTATCACCTTGTGCAGGGAGCTCTGGGGGTTCCCTGAAACCCTTCCAGGGTATCCAGAAAGTCAAAGTGATTCTCATAATGATACTAAGATGCTGTGGTGCTATTTGCTTTTCTTACTATTTTACTCTTGAGTGCACAGTGGAGTTTTCCAGAGGCCATATGTCATAAGATTGGATCTTAAGGGATTGGATTAGAAGCAGAAAAGAGAATCCAGCTATTAGATAGATACTAAGCCAGATATTAATGAGATTTTCAAAAATGTTAAAGTGATACTTACTTTTGTTTTGCTTTGTAAAAAAAAAGTTGTTTTTTTATAAAAATGTTAATTGTGTTAACCTGTAATAAGATTACCTTTAATTTAGTATTTGTAAAATTTCTTAGTCTTAATTTTTTTTTTTTTAAGATTACAGTCTCACTCTGTTGCCCAGGCTGTAATGCAGTGGTATGATCATAGCTCACTGCAGCCTCCAACTCCTGGGCTCAAGTGATCCTCCCACCTCAGCCTCCTGAGTAGCTGAGACTATAGGAATGCACCATCATACCTGGCTGTTTTTTTAGTTTTTTGTAGAAATGGGGTCTTGCAACATTGTCCAGGCTGGTCTTGAACTCCTGGCCTCCAACCATTCTCCTGCTTCAGCCTCCAAAAGTGCTGATATTACAGGTGTGAGCCACTGTGCCTAGCCACATTCTGGTAAACTCTTGGAATTGTCACAGCTTAAAATTAGATTTTGTCAGTCTAGTGAATGCATTTTGTGGTTTATAGCTGCGTTTCTCTGATTACTGATGAGATCGAATGCCTTGTGGTTAATGGTTAACCATTTCATTTATGAGGGACCTGTTATGTTTTTTTTTTGTTAAGTAATGTTTTCCTCTCTTTTTGGTTTGTAAACCCATAATTGTTTTCTGTTTTAGAGGTGATAGACAAGGAAGATAGGATCAGCCTAACAAACATGGCAACATCTTTCTTCCACTTACCTGAATAGTTACAGTTTACAAATAGATGCTTCTTCTCTTGTCTCTTTTTAGAGTGGTATGTTCTCCCGTTCCCATGTTACGGGATCTGACACAGAACACTGCAATCAGGTAAGTTTTCCAAAATTCTTGGCATTCACTCAGAGCACCGCTCTGAACTTGTGAACGTATTGTAAAAGACCTCTGATTCACAAGGAAATGGCGGCTGTTAATCCACCCGTGCTTTGAGATTGGAGAGTCCCTGTGCTGTGGACCTCAGAGCAGAGCCTCTTGACTTTAAATTATGTATATTGTTAAGGTTACTGATTGAAGAAGCTGGCTTATCTGTTTTCTGGTTTCCCCTGACAACCTCTAATTCTTCCTGGATTAGGAAAGTGGGAGGTAGAAAGTAGGAGTTTCTAGTAGTTTGTTATATAGGAGCAAACAGAACTCTATACCCCAGTGGCTCACACAGCTTTACTATATTATAACAGACCGTTTTAATTCTGTTTATAATCACAGCCCTGCAGAGTTTAAAAACAAAAGTATTTTGTTATATGTTTTCATTAAGATAGGATGCATTTGGGAAGATTTTTATCAGCGATTATTATAAATTTAAAGGGCTGATTTCTGCTATCTCGAAAACCTTTGTAGGCCTCAGTTCTTCAGTGCTGACAGCATTTTCTACTGAATAAAAATGATGTAAAGTGTAATGTCTTTTTAGAGTAAAAATCAAACTTACTACATTTGTGTAATATAATGACTCATCTTGACAGCAGAGTTTTGTTGTCATTTTTTCTGATCTTTAGGCAAGGCTAAAGCAAGCACAGCTCAGGTATTCAGTAATTTGGTAAAAGCTTACTAATCCTGAATCTTCTTTTTTCACCCATTTTTGTTTCTTTCCCTCTCAGGAAATATTTTAGGTTTTACTTAAATTTCCTATTGTGAAGGATAAAGATGCTTATTTCCTATCTTTAATGGATTTAGGTAGTAACTATTTGTCATTTTAGAAAGACTTTTATTTGAAGAAAATTGTGATTGTGAGTTTGGAAAATCTTCCCGAATTAGTTGCTTTAATCTTTACACACACTTTTTTGGTGTAGGTTTACACATGATATGTCCTGGCTCTCTGTCTTTGTGCTCTTTTGTTGAGGATGGAGTACAGAATTGAAAGCCGTGCTTCTAAGCCCATCACAGACAATCTGGCTCTCACAGATCCAGTGTGGACACTGTGTATTAACCCTTGGGGGTCTCTGGTTTGCATTGAAACCTTGACGTGCAGACCAAGTCACTCCATGGGTTCTCTGGATTGTCACATATTTGCTTGCGCTTCTCAATTTTTATGCGTGTGTTCAAGGGCTTTCTTGCCTGACCCTCTAGAAATAGTTAATTCTACTTAACTTTCTAATTAGGATGGAGAGGCCTGCCCTAAGGAGAGTTTCAAAATTAATGGACAAATCCTGGAATTTTTGTTTGGATGATATTGGTGTGGTGGTGGTGGTGGTGATTGGTTGGTTGTTTCTGAGCCTAAAGGGTACTTTAGTATTTGGTACCTACTGTGTTGACAAGATTATTAAGTTTATTAAAACAATTCCCAGATCTAGGTGTCTGTTCAGATATAGGTTTTAAGTAACTTCATAATACAGTTGATTTAATTGAGTTAATGTCCTAAAGATTTGTGAAAGACCAAAGTTAATTTTTATCTTATGTGAGGTAATGTTTAATGTTTTTTCTGATGGGTAATGTTGAGGCTGAGGTCCAGTTTATTGCAGTTTTTGGTGTGTTTGGTTTATGGCTTGGTGTGTATTTCAGCATTACATTTGCTTTATAAAGAAAAACCTGGAAATGCAGCCTGTGTTGTCATTTGCCAACTATTTCCATTTTGACTCCTGGTACTTTTTCCCCTTCCCTATTTGGATACATCCAGTGTCCCACTCTATATTTGAGAAATTGTTCCCTCAGGTTCAGTTGAGGTCAGTTCTTTTCATCGCTTTCAGTCTTATCTGTAGTATTTAGAAAGTATATTATACAGGTGATTGAAGTCTCTTAAGTTCACAGAAGGACCCTTGCAGACTGTGGTCACCTCTGACCTAGGAGATGATTTCCCCCTCCCCCGATTCCATTAATCATCCAACATTTTAGTAGCTTAACTTGGAGTAGAACTGAGCTATCCCCGTAATTTTTCTTATTCTGGTCTTTTCCACGATTACAATCTGCTCAGATATTATTTTCCAAACAATTCTTTGTTAACTTTATGTAAAACCTTCTGCCTGTGATTTGTAAATTTCAGAAAAAGTCATCCTTCAGTCTGCTCATTGAAGGGCTAGGTGGACATACACATGCATCTGCTTTTCCGGGACCTGTCGTGATCTGGCGCCATGGCTCTGTGTCTGGGTCCTCAGCTCCTTAAGAACACCTCCCTCCTGCCTCGGCTGGGCCCTGCAGGGTCACTGCGACTCCCACCTATTCCATCCATTGTTCTGAGTGCTCTTCTTTTCTCTGCCTGCTGTGCCCTGCCATTTGTTGCTTTTCTTTTCTTCAAAAACGTGATTTCTATATATGTTATTTTCAAAAATGCAATTTCTCTAGGTTTCTATATATGCTATTTTCAGCAATAGCGTTGTTACTTTTTTCCCGTCATAGCACCTAGCCTATTTTTAAATACATGTAAAAAACTCAGTTATTCATGGTGTTGGAGCCAGGGTTTGCCAAGGTCTTCCAGGAGCCCAGACTTTTTTCTTCAAAGGAATGTTTCTCAAATTTCCTGTGTTAACTTTTGGATGAATCAGGCAAGGTATGGAATGTTTTATCTCTTCAACAAGGTTTTTAAAAATGTGGATTTGTGTGGAGATGGGTTTTTTAATGTAACCATTCTTGCAGTATTTGTAAGGCTCATGGTTGGCAAGCAGATAACCTGAAATCAGATGCCTGGAGGAGGTGGAATGTTGCATCAGCAGTAGACTTGGTGGAGAAAACCCTTGGGAGGGTCTGTGCTCACTGCCTGTGATACTCTGTAGGTCACAGAACCGTTTAACCTCTTCGGGTGGAATGGCGCAATGCTGTAAACTCTTTTAAGTGTTTTAAAATGTCAAGTGTGTGAATCATGAAATTTCCCTGCAAGAACAGTTTGCATTGGTGTGCTGATTTAGCACTAATTGTGGAACACATCAAGGAAAGGTAGAGTAAAAATGAAGCTTGGTATTTGGCACTTTCTGCTTTGTGAAGTGTGTAGTACTCTCTAACAGCAATAGGACTTAAAACAGCACTTCTAAGGATACTTTTTAAAGTGAGTCGAATCAGAAAAAGGTGGTGTGTGTCCATTCCTTTTCTACAGAGATCCAGCTTCGGTATTTGTTTCTTACCGACAGTGGTGGAAGTGCCGCTTGTGATACACGTAAATGCGCTGCTCAGTCTCCTTATTCTCAGCCGTGCTTAGGTTCTAAATTTTACTTATTTTACCCTTGGTGTGTTTATGAAAGGTTTTTGATTTTGACTTATTTTGCCCTTGGTGTGTTATGAAGCTAATTAGTTGGTTAACATAATGGGGAGGCTACCTGTCTGCTATGCGGCCCTCCCAGAAGCCAGCACTGGGGGAGTTGACACTCTCCATTTGAAGAAAGTAGAGACAACTACTTCTCCCATGTACAGAATCAGATGAAACAATGTAAATCTGAGCACACACTTTTTCCCATGCTTCTTGGTGGGGGGTGAGGATGCGTCTCTCCTTACTGCCTACCCTCCCAGGATGAATTCTATAGTTCATCTCTTTTGTTTCTGATGGTAGAAATATCTGTCAAAGGGTAATCTGTATTTTTTTTTCCTTTAGTGCTCAACCTCTAAGAATTTAATGACATAAACCTGAAAAAAAAATGAAGGACTTTCAAAAGTTTGAATCCATATGAAAAACTACCCTTTGGGTCTTTGCTTAATGGGCTTCTGCCTTGTCTGTGTGTTTCACTTTTAGGAAGTTTGTTTGAGTCTGAGTTGTGGTTGATGTTATCACACTGGAAAAAGACATTTCTAAAAACATAATAGATCTTAGCATATATATTTTTTGAACAAAATACTAAAAATCTTTCAACTAGTGGAAGGTTAATTCATTTTAGGAGAGAATATATCTTCAAATTGTTCTTAAAGATTTAAGGAAAAAGAAGGTGTTGATACTTTGAGATCATAAATAGTGTCCTTGACTGTCTCCTAATGGTTTGTACTTAAGCATATAGGGGAGAAGGGAAGATCTTGGAGATTGTTTTCCTGTTGTCTTAGAAAGTTTTTCCCTTTCCAGAGAGTGAGCATGAATAATGGAATTTTAAAAACAACTTTATTAATAATAAACTGTGCATATATAATAAATACAGTTTATTAATAATAAACTGTGCATATATGACAAATACATGGATTTGTTTTCTCAAATGTTAGTTTCATCTGTCTTAATAAATCTCTCATTGTAACCATTATTCTTCAGGAGTGATTATCCCTGTAACTTGGGCTTCTCTCTTCTCTCTGGGAGCTTGTTAGTCTGGTTAGTATGTCCCCCCACTTCCACCATGACACCATGGATGATGCAGTGGATACTCTAGCAATTTGACAACCTGTTGAGAAGCCTGCTGACACACAGACAATAGCTCTGAAACACCTTGACTGCAAGTCTTGCTTTATTACCAATATTCTCTCTTTGTCTCTGCAGAGTCCTATCGAGCCAAGTACTTCACTACAATTTTTTCTGTCATTCTCTTAAACTTTTGCCACCGCCTGTCCTACTCTGCCCTGTCCTGTGCCACTTTGCCCAGTAAAGAACATTTGAGCTAAAGTTAGTTGCCAGTGAAGAGTGAGTTGTATGAGGAGCCAATTGAGTAATGAAGTATTGTTCAGCTGTTCTTGAGCTCATTGTATTTTTATTGTAAGCGAAGCTATTTTTGTGTACGTAAAATATACAGTTAAATCGTACTGCAACAAACATTTCTGTAGAGCAGATGGACCCTAGCTGTTAAAGTGGCAGATTTCAAAAAGAAAAAAAATTAGCTGTCTAAAAATGTCAGCCAGCTCAGTAAAATCTTTTTTTGTGTGTGAAACCTTTTAAACTAAAACTGTAATCTAATCATTGGAGGAATTTTGAGAAATAAAAAAAAACAACAACAACATGAAGGAAGGGAGATGGTGACTATACAGAGAACAGCACTGATGTCCTTTTGATGAATATAGGTTTTATCTGCCATATGTATGTGTGTTTTTCTCATGTCATTTAGTATTCTGTTCCTAAATTTTAAAAAATACCATCCACAGATTCCATTGTTTAGGAAGAATCTGAGTTCTTTAACCAATCCGCTATTGTTTATACACTTAGGTTTTACTGTCTTTCAACATTATGAATTAATAGCATTGTAAGCATACTTAAGTGTGATGTATAGCTGGAGTCCTAGAAGAAGCATTGCTGGCCAGAATACTCATATACTTTTAACCCCTTGGGATACACACACACACACACACACACACACACACACACACACACACACACATATACCCCACCACCAGAAAAGAAGTTTGACCCATCTTATACTCAAAATCTGAGTATATAGCTTTTTAAATAGGTATATATGTGTCTTTTCAAATTATGACCATTTCATTTAAAAATCATATACTAGGAGAGAAGGGCAGAGGGTTCCAGCTGGGAAGTTGAGTGTTGTCTTTGTCTTTTTGGAATTTTTTTTTTATTTAAAGATATGGGGTACAATTCAGGGTTAGGTATACAAATGGTCATTGTACAGGTAAAGCTTGGGCCTCACTTGGGTCTCCATGTCACCTGGTTTGAGATCAGGTACCCTTACTGATGAAGTGTGCCCCCCCCCACTCCCTCCCCTGGCAGTTTCCCACTACTGCCAATCCCTTTCTTACAGTGTTAGGGTAAATGTCCAGGGTTCACTTCTGAATGAGAACATGTGGTACTCAGTTCTTTGTTTCTGTGATAGATCACTGAGTATTATATACTCTAAATCTATCCAAGTTGCTGCAGAGTTCATAATTTTGTCCTTCTTTATGACTATGTAATATTCCATTATGTATATGTACCGTATTTTTTTAGTCTAGTATACTTTCGATGAGCAACATGGTTGGTTCCATGTTTTTGCTATTGTGAATAGTGCTGCGATAAACATGCATGTGCAGATATCTTTTTTGTAGAATAATTTGAGTTCCTCTGGGTATATTCCCAGAAGAGAGATTTCTGGGTCATATGGGAAGTTGATTTTTAGATCTTTCAGGGAAAAAAAATCTAAAAATTTTTCCACAGAGGTTGTACTAGTTTATACTCATAGATTTCTTAGCTATTCGTGTAAATATTTTGATTTTGGAAATGTTTCATTTACTAGTGTTTATGTCTTTTCTTTGTTGAAGTAAGAACAAACCCACCCTAAGATGCTAGGGGTCTTTGCCATGGAGTGAAGCAAATGAAAGGCACTTTATTTTTATTTTTTGTTGTTATAAACGTCTTCAACTTATCTCCAGTAGCATATTGAAATGTCTCAAGGGTTGAGGCAATCTCTTATTTCTCTGCCATCCCTCACATTAGATAGAACATGGCTCTTCTTACAGAGATGCTTACATGAGAGCAATATACAAGGAACTAGAGGCAGTTGGTGAAAAAGAAGATACAAGTATTCAGGCATTTGGCAAAACTGCTGTTTAAAATAACTTTTGGAGAGGACTTTTGGATTTTAGTTATTCTATTTAAACATGAAAAATACCTACATCTACATAATAATTAAGCCAGACTAATATAATTAAGTAATTTAATTTTTTTTTTTCCAGTATTAATTTCAAAGACCCACAGTTTGCCGAAGATTACGTTTTTAAATCTGTGATGCTTCCAGGAGCAAGGTAATAGCAGTACACGTCCTAGGTGCATTTTGTGCACGTGATGTTCATCCCTGTAACCAAGTATTGTCTCTTCTAATGGTCAGAAAGCCAACAACAGTGCTGAAGCCCAGTGACTGGGATAAGTCCAGCAATGGGCGGCAGTGGAAGCCCCAGCTGGGATTCAGCCGTGACCGGCGGCCTGCCCACCTGGACCAAGCTGCCTTCAGGACGCTGGGGTAAGTCACAGGTTTCCAGCCCTTGTGGATTCTGCTTCTTCTGAAGCATCCCATAAAGCAAGTCAGTGTTTATGCCACAAATACTTTTTTGTTTTTTAAAATGCTGAATTTATTTTCATGTATATTTTTGCCTCCCCACTATTCCCATTTCTGACCACTGCTACTATTATATCCTGTTAGAACCTTCCATCCATAACTTAAGTCCAAGCAAAGAGTGAGGCTTCATCTTTAAAAACTAAGCAGGTATTTTTGGCAGCACATTCTTGTATGCCACAAATAACAGACCATAAGATACAACTATTGTACAGATATTTTAATAACTGATACTTTTCTACTTCATTTTTAAAAACTTCTCTGTTTATGTGGTGCATGAGAATTCTATTATTTTCTTTCCCTAAGAAGTTTTACTATCTTGAACTCCTGGACTTAAACAGTCCTCTTGCCTTAGCTTCCCAAAGTGCTGGGAGTACAGGAGTGAGCCACCATGCCTAGCCGCTGAGAAAGTTTTAGATGAGCGTAGTTATATGCCCAGATATTTCTAGTGTGTTGTAATCTATAATACTGGTACTGAGAGGAATGTCTAGTAAAATAGGAGACATCAGCATAGTGAAGTATTCTATAGGAATACATATTAGAATCATGAAGACTGAAGAAAGGTAGAGGGAATTGTTCAAAATAGTAAATTGGAAATCGCAAGATATAGAGTTGTAATGTGTACAGTGATAGCAACAGCATGGGTCCATAAGGAAAAATCTGAAGTATACTGTAAAAAAAATAAGACTCAAATTATTATTTTTTTAATAATGTAATTAGTAAATACTTCACCCTTACCATTGTGTAGTTTTGAACTTTAATTATAAACCTTCTTTTGGTTTGTGTTATCTTTATCACATCTACTAGTGAATATGTGGCTATGAGCATTTGTTTGATCTGTGTCAGCTGAGACATGATGGCTAGATCTCTGTATAATTTTTTTTCTTGTGTGTGGGATCCTTGTATAGCCATGTTATGCCGAGAGGCGCAGGAACTGGCATTTACAGCAATGCTGCACCACCACCTGCAACCTATCAGGGAAACTTATACAGGCCACTACTGAGAGGACAAGCCCAGATTCCAAAACTTATGTCAAGTAAGTTTTTACTAATCAGTTATTTCAAATTGTAAGTTAAATATCACAACAAAAATTGCTGTCTAATCCTCATTGTTAAAAAAGATTTGTGACATCAGTGCAGAGACAGCAGGCTTTAAAAACATGAATTGAAAGAAAATAACTTGTGTAAAATCTTATAAAAATTTAATCTGGTCTGTATATAGTAGACTGAATAGTATGATTTGGATTTCTTCCTTATCTTTGCTTATAAATCTATTTCTGAGTTAATGCCTGCAGAATAAGGTATATGGAATTGATTGCTAGTTATTCCATTAATAACAAGTATTTGGACAGTTAAATCGGGTGCACTGGATAACAAAGGTATCCCTTTCTGGATTCAAATTGTATTTCAGTAGTACCTAAGTGATAACCAGGAGTTGCTTTAGATAAGACTATATCTTTAACCTGTGGTTCTGTGAAGACTCTGACCTTTCTTTGATTCCTCTTAAGTTGTGGACAGTTCAGAAATGTTAACCATGAAAATAATTAAAATGGCATTTGGATTGCAGTGAGAAATGGAATAGATCATTGAGTGTTAGACTTCATAGATATTACATTATATCCCCACTTAATGTTATTTTTGAGCTCCATGGCTGTGCCTATTTATCAAGGAAGTATAAGTCATGTGCCAGGTTCTCAAAGTCACATTGAAACCTTTGCCTCCATTCCTGGTTTTCTGGTTGCTGCACAGGTGGCTTAGGAAAGAAACTGGCAAGAGGCTAACATCTGGTACATCGGAGTGATGTGTCATTTGATTTATTTTCTGAATGCTTGATGTATTTGAGAATGCTATTCAATTGCAGACAACTCTCATGACTCTTTTTCAGCCAAAGTTGTAGTTATTTAAGAAAGTGCCAGCTTAGGGATGATTGTTGGTAGGTATTTATGCTGTGTGTCCAGCATGGTTTTAATGCCAGTTAAGTTATGAATCATTTTTTAGCCCGAAGCCCAGCTTTTCCAGATATAGTACCCAAGAAAAAATAGTTTCCATAGGTCTTGGGTTCTCAGGACCTGTGTTTATTGTGCATTTGCTCTGTCCCTCTCTAGTGGTATGGCCTGTGTAGCTTAATGATATTGACTGGAGCTTTGTGAACCTCTATCTTAAAAACTATGGACTTCAGCAGCTTTACTGTTTTTAGTGAGGCGCCGGGGGGTGCAGAGTTTAATGAGATGCAGGAATCTGTTTGGTGCAGTGGTTCCGTAGCAGCCTTCCCTAAGATTTAACAACTGTATTTCCATATATTCAATGTCAAATCATATCACATGTGGCAGGAGACTAGTCACTTTTCAGAGCTATCGCCATTCATTAATAAATGGTGAAAGCTTGTCTAGCTGACAGAGCTATCACCATTCATTAATAAATGGTGAAAGCTTGTCTAGCTGACAAAGCTGTTTTAAAGCCAGCTGTTTGCTAATACATTTCTTCTTATGACTCTTTGCCACATGGATACCGTGGCCTTCTGCTCCCAGGCTATGTGGTCCTGTTGCAAGAAGAGAAAGAGGTCAGAAGGTTTGCCAATTTATCAACATCACATCACAGATAGAAAATTTCATGCCCTTGGGAGCCTGCAGTTCTTTAGTTATCGGTCTGCTTTCTTTGGAAATAGAAAATTGTTGTTTGTCTGCATCTGAGCATTTTATTTCACATGGTGGAGTCCCCTCTCTACTTTTATCACTTTAGGTGAATAACTTGTCATTTGTCATTTTTGTAGCTGTTATTAGATCTAATTTGTACTTACAACAGACTTTGTAAATACAAGAGACTTTGGTTACCATCTAGTCCACTTAGAATATCTTAATTTCAATTTTATCATTAAAAAATTGGGAGATGGGTTTTATAAAGTAGTAATTGACTTAGACCAAGAAACAAGTGGCCCTCTCTGCCTGATGACTTGTAAACATCAAGCTACCTGAGGATAGTGCTGGAACTCGTATTTGACATGTTTTCAAAGAGGGTAAGATTAAAGGGGTTAAGAATGAGGGCAATGAAAAAGTTTCTGGGGAAGAAGACAGCAAGAATATGATACTTAAATTGAGCTAATGAGGGGAGGTGGCATTGGTGATACTCCAGGCTGAGAGAAAATAATGAGCTTGAAGTATATGGCAGGAATTTGGGTGACATTAAGTTTAGTACAATTGATAGAAAGTTAGCCTGGTAGCCTCAGTTGGAATAGATTATGAGGAAGGGGAAGCTGCTATTTTCCATTTTTAGTGATGATTTAAATATATTTAAACTGTAATACATGTTAATTGAACAAAATGTGGTATATAATAGTAAAACATAAAAGGCAAACATCCATAATTCCACGGTCTTGAACTAATAAGCAGTGTGTCTTTTTTTGTCTTCATATGTGCAATTTTTGAAAATTGGGCTATTATGCCCATTTTTATGTAGACTTTTTATTAAAATGTAGCATATACAAAGTGCCAGTTTGAATTTTTATGAAGTAAACATAGCCATGTATACATCACTCAAATCAGGAAATAGAAATTTACCAGTCCCCAGAAGCTCTCCTTGTGTCCTTCCCAGGAGCTACCCCTGCCCTCTAAAAGGACCACGTCCCTGACTACAATACCATACATTAGTCTTCTATTTTTCTGTTTTTGTTTTATGAGTTGGGGTCTCAATCTTCGCCCAGACTGGAGTGCAGCGGCACTGTCATGGCTCACTGCAGCCTTGACCTCCTGGGCTCAGGTGATCCTTCTGCCTCAGCCTCCCAAGAAGCTTAGACTACAGGTGAATGCGACCATGCCTGGCTATTTTTTTGTTGTTGTTGAGATGAGATCTCGCTGTGTTGCCCAGGCTGGTTGCGAACTCTTGGGCTCAAGCAATCCTCATGCCTTGGCTTCCCATACTACTGGAGTTACAGGCATGAGCCACTGCACCTGGCCTATTCTTGGATTTTTTTTTTAAACCTTATCTAATGGACTCTTATACCTTTTTTAAAAACTGCCTTCTTTTGTTCTATATTTTCTTTCAGATTTAATCATGTGACTGTAGCAATGGTACACCCATTTTCATTGCGTTACTATTCCATCTGTGATGGTATTGCCATTATTTATCTGACTAGTAGGAGTGTTTGGTTGGTTTCTGGTTTGAGGCGGTGAAATAGGACTGCTGTGAGGTTCGCGTACCTTTGATGCACGTGTGTAGACACTTCTTTCTGATGGGTGTGTGCCTAGGAAGAACTGCAAGGCTACGGGGGTGTGCGTGTCCAACTCTAGTGCATGGAGATGTCAGGCACGTTTCCCAAATTACATTTAGTTTGACCCCATTTACATATTCCTAAGCCGTAGAGGAGAGGTCTAGTTGCATTCTGTTTACTTCTAGCTTTTCTGCTAGGTAGGGAGTGGTATCCACTCAGGTTTTAATTAGCGTCTTCTTGATTACTAAGTTGACCATCTTTAAATGTTTTCTGATCATTTGAATGTCTTGCTTCTTTCTTTCTTTTTTTTTGAATTGGGGGTCTCACTCTGTCACCCATGCTGGAGTACAGTGGCATGATTATGGCTCACTCTAGCTCAGACTCCTGGATTCAAATGATCCTCCCACCTCAGTCTTCCAAGTAATTAGGACCTATAGGAGTGTACCACCATACCCTGCTAATTGTGAGTGTGTGTGTGTGTGTGTGTGTGTGTGTGTGTGTGTAGAGATGGGGTCTTGCTATGTTGCCCAGGTTGGTTGGTCTTGAACTTCTGAGCTCAAGCAGTCCTCCTGCCTCAACCTTCCAAAGTGCTGAATGTGAGCTACCATATTAGGCCTGAATATCTTTTTGTGTGTGATGTAGTGTTCAGGTTTTGTCTGGTTTTCTATTGGCTTGTCTTTTTCTTTTGGTTTTGTAGGAGTTCTTTTATATTCTGGTTATGAGGGGATTTTTTGTGGTGGAAATATCTTCTTCCACTAGGTGGTTTGCCTTTTTACTTTTTTATTGGTATCATATGATGAATAGAGGTTTATATCAGCATTTGGGGAATATGGGTGAAGGGAATGTGGGAATTCCTTGTACTCTTGTAACTTTTAAGTTCTCCGAAATTGAAATTGTCACAATAGAAAATTAAAGATAAAAAGAATTACTTCTAGATAATTGATATATTTTGATGTTTTTGTAAGATTATCACTTAAATATCATTTTCTAATTGCTTATATATAGAAATAAAGTTGATTTTTGAATGTTTATATCTAACAACCTTACTAGATTCGTTTTTCCTTTCTTTGTTTTTTTTTTTAAATCTTGGAGTCTCACTCCGTTGCCCAGGCTGGAGTGCCATGGCATGTTCATGACCACCCCAGTGTTGACTTGCTGGGCTCCAGCAATCCAGCTGGAACTACAGGCACGCACTGCCACACGCGGCTAGTTTTTTATTTTATTGTAGAGACAAGGTCTTTCCAAGTTGCCCAGGCTGGTCTTGAACCCGCAAGCTCAGGCAGTCTACTCGCCTCAGCCTCCCACAGTGCTGGAATTATAGGCTGAGCCATGGAGGCCGGCCTAAATTCATTTTTTTCTAATAGTGTTTGTGTTCTTTTGAATTTTTTGCATACACAATTATGTCATCTGCAAGTAGTGACTACTTTATTTACTTATTTACTAATCATAATGCCCTTTGGGTGTTTTTTTCTTGCTTTATTGCACTGGCTAGGACCTCTCATAATTAAATAGAAGTGATGATGTTAGATAGCCTCATTTCTTACCCAGTGAGTCTTGAGAAAACTTGTAACACTTCACTATTAAATATGATTTTGCTGAGTTTTTTTCCTTTATCAGATCAAGGAAGTTCCCTTTTATTGCTTGTTTTTAGTGGATATTGAATTTTATAAAATACTTTTTTCCATCTGCTGACATGGTATATGAGTTAAAAATTTTTTTTTTTCTTCCACTTCTGTTAATGTGGTGAATTACACTGACTGGGGTTTTCAATTGTTAAACCAACATGTCATTGCTGGAATAAGCCTAATTTCTGGGCTATCATTCTTTTTATATGTCGCTAAATTCTGTGTATCAGCATATTGTGGGATTTTAAAATTCTGTGTATTAGATTAGTTTCAGTGCTTTCCTTTTTTTTGGCATATTCTGGTGTAGGGTTTTTCTGGCTACATAAAACAAGTTAGTAAGTGTTTTCTGCATTTCTGTTCTCTGTGTGGGTTATTGTAGATTATTGTAAGATTGTCATTTCTAAATCTGTAGAAGAATTCAATAGTAAAACCATTAGCAGTTTGGGTTTAGAGATTTCTTTTTTTGTGAGTTGTCATCTCACTCTGTCGTCCAGGCTGGAGTGCAGTGGCATGCTCACGGCCACCACAGCCATGACCTGCTGGGCTCAAGCAGTCCTTCCTCAGCCTTCCAAGCAGCTGGAACCACAGGCATGTGCCACCACACCCAGCTAATTTTTTTTTTTATTGTAGAGACGAGGTCTTGCCAAGTTGGCCAGTCTGGTCTTGAACCCCTGGGCTCAGGCATTTTTCTCACCTCTGCCTCCCAAAGTGCTCAGATTACAGGTGAGAGCCACCACATCTGGTTTAGAGAGTTCTTTATAAGACGGTTTTCAAATACAGATTTAAATTTTTTAATGGGGGCCATTCACATTCACACTTATGCTGATTTTGATAATTTTTCTTTTTTTAAGGAATATGTCCATTCTCAAATTTCAAATTTATTGTCAGAAATTGTTCATAATATGTTCTTAATCTCTTTTTAATAACTGTAAAAATTCAAAATGAGTGTTTTTATTGATTAGTGTTCTTACAGCCTGTTTAGTTATATGAGTTTTTCCCCACTGAATTAACCTTTGGCTTTGTTGACTGTTTTTCTTTCCCAGTTTATATTTGCTTTCTATTAATTTTTGTGTTTGTCTTCTTTGTTCCCTTCTTTCTTGGAGATTAAGTTCATATTCTTTTTTCTAACATTTTGAGATGGAGACTAGAGTAATTTATTTTTTGTCTTTCTTTTCTCATAAATTTCCCCTTCCAATTTAGCGTTATCCCACAGAGTTTTGTGTCATATGTTAATTATCTTTCTGTTGACTATTTTCTAATTTCCATTTTTTAATTATGTACCCATGGTAGAGGTATAGTGCTTAATTTTTAAATATACAGAACTTTTCTAATTACATATATATATATTTTTTTTTTTTTTTAATTTTTTTAAATTTTTAAAAATTTTTTTGAGTTGGAGTCTCATTCTGTCGCCCAGAGTGGAGTGCAGTGGCCGCTCCCGGCCACCGCAGCCTCAACCTGCTGGGCTTCGGCGATCCTTCCGCCTCAGCCTTCCAAGTAGCCGGAATTACAGGTATGCGCTACCACGCCCGGCTAATTTTTTGATTTATTGTAGAGATGAGATCTCGCTGCCAAGGCGGGTCTCAAACCCGCGGGCTCAGGCAATCCACTCACCTCAGCCTCCCAAAGGCGCGGGATTACAGGCTGAGCCACCGAGCCTGGCTCTAATAATATTTTTAAATGTGTATTTTTTCTTAACTTCAGGCTAAACTTGAAAATCGTATTGCTTGATCAAAAGACATTCTTTCTAGACTTGTGGTTAATATTTCCACAGTAACCTTTAAATAAGAGTATACCAATTTATACTTCCTACAGTAACATGTTAGGATGCCTGATATTCCATTTCCACCAATACTAGGTGTTCTCGTTTTTGAAAAGTTCTTGCTAATTTGACAAGCAAGGAATAGTGTATCTTTGTTTTAAGATATACTTATTAAAATTGCTGCTTTGATCATATTTTTACTGGTCAGTTTTTCCTTCCTGAGTTGGCTGTTCTTTTCCCTTGCTGTTTTAATTTGGGTGCTAGTCTTTCTCTTTCTTTATGAGCTTCTTAAAGCTCTTAAGCAAAAGGGTGAACCAGTTACATCTGGTTACTTTTCAGAAGCACACCTCCAGGCTGTTCCAGTTAGGGAGAGATGATGATGGTCTGAACAGGTCTGTGGCAAAGTAGATCTGGAGTCGAGAAGGTGGGAGGTAAAGGGCTGAAAGTGTGGATGACAGATATGCAGAGCAAGGGGAAGAAAGGGATCCAGAGAGCCTCATGTGTCTACTGTGGATGCCTGGGTGGCCAGTGAGGCCTCTGCAGAATTTGGTAACCCAGGAGGATGAGGAAGGAAGAAGGGACATGATGAGTGACTGTGTGAAGGGCGAAGTGCCTGAAAGACAGGAGAATCATCTGCCATGACTCCTGCTGCCATCCCCGTTAGGAGGTGATGGGAGTCAGGTCTCACCTGCTGTGACTCCTGAGATATCCACTCTCAGGTGGTATTAGGATACAGGTCTAACCTGCCCTGACTCTGGCTGCCATTTGCTGTTAGGTGGTATTAGGAGTCAGGGTCTTGCTAAAGAGAGAGGATATAGCTGAGGAGAGAAATGTGGGGGTCATTTGCATATAATCCATTTGAATAGGTTAATGAATTTTAATTGCCCTTGGTTATAAGACAACTTAGGAAAGCTTGGGTTATGAGGTTAGACTTCCTGAAAGGCAACCATGCCATTTCACAAATCATTCCCTGATATCTTTGTAAGAAATGTGTTGGATAAATAATTAGAAGGTCATTGAAGGATGATAAACCCGGACAAATGCTATCAAGAAAGGAAGTCTTACATTTTGTGATGTCTTTCCCAATATTGTTTGCACATAGTCTGACATATGATTTAATTTTTTATTTTCTTTTAGTTTGCTGTCATTAAGACTTTGCTAGCATATATATTTTGTGGATTGAGTATTTATACAGAACTAGTCCTCACCCATCTATCAATCTATCTTTCATCCATTCATCCATCAGTCTACCCGTCCATATTTATCTGTATCCTGTTCTAGCTTTTATCTGATCCTTCTATTTATATTTTTAAAATACCAAGTCTTTGGGGATAGTATTATCCTTTTAAAAAGAGCAGGGATTCAAATGCTTTAGCCAAGATTTTTTTTCTCATTTTCTCACCATTAATCCTGTATTTGTCAAGATGATTACAACCAAAGTGTGTGTTATTTTCTTCCTGTCTTAGATATGAGTAAGCTTTCAAAATTTTGAAAGTAGTGGTCAAATCTCTAATCTTATCTTCTTGTAACCCTAAGTTTCTGAGCCTCCTAATTGAGAAGCACAAAAGTTGGGTGTTGTTCTCCTCTGATCCTTCTGAAATAAATTGATGTGATGTGTCGTCTTAGCCAACAGCATTAAGTGCATGTGAAATAGTCCCTGGCTTCATTCTGTCCCTTCACAGCCATGTTACCCCAGGCAGGGTTTAGTTCTTGCCCCACTTTTCTCATCGTTAAATTGGGACAGAAATAAGAATACCTATCTCACAGAACATCCAGAATAAATGAATTTAAATCATTATTAGCACTTAGAATAGTACCTTTGCATCTAGTAAGTACTATGAAAGTATTAAATACATGATAAAAGATCAGCTTTACTTTATACAGAATTTTGAACTTTAAAATTTGGTCAGAAACCATTTGTGTTAGTAAAATTGAGATCTGAGCCATTTAATGAATCTTTTAAAATATTTTTAGTATAACTATTTTCTTCACATAGTGCAAAATTACACTCAGGAAGGGCTATTTGGTCAAACTGCCAGCTCTCTGTCAAGTGTCTGCTGTGGGTGTTTCTTCCTATTGGTGTTTGATTTGTCTTTGATGTGTCTGTTTTTGGCTGATGAGTAATTGCCTGAGTTCTGATAACTTGTTGGTGTCAAGTGCAACTCTGAGTATTCAGTATGCATAAAGCACTTAGTTTCTGTAGCTCAGAGAACCTTAGATGTGACTTCTCTTCATTTCATTCGGTAAACTTGTCAATTAGCTGCATGTGAAAAGTGATTTTTGATTAGTGCAGTCAGTAAACATGGAGTCTTTTCTGTGATTACCACGCTGATTAGGTAAGTTGTCACTTGAGAAGCTATTGGCAAAGCTTGGTTTATGTAGTCTTAGAGCTCTAGAAAAGAGATAAGTTTTTTAAAACCAAAGGAAAAAATTAACTATCATTTTTCCACTCCCGCCTGTACCTTCTGAAGTGCAATTCACTGTCTCAGAATTTTTTTTCTTCCTCTCAAATGGATCTTCTGTTAGAGCCATACAAATGAATGATAATAAGTTTGTTTTACTGTCTACTTCATTACTTATCAGCCAGGAAATATTGCCGCTTTTTGAATACTTAAAGGCTATATATATTACTCAGGGCCAAGTGAAGAGATTTGCTTAAAGGTAGCCTCCTTGAAATTTTTCCTTGATCCTTTTCACTTTTCTTTTTGGATTGAAAAGAAAGGATATTTTAATAATTGTATCACATTTTTTTTTTTAAGTTTTGTAAGTTTTACGTGTGCTGAAGTTATGTGAAAAAAATTGTTCTGGAGTTACAAAATAGTAAATGGAAAATAGGGAGGTGCCTGGCTTACAGACATGAGATGCAAGGAACTTGGGCTGTTTTTTAGGCACTTACGAGTGTACAGGTGAACTGTTGAGAAGCACCCCCCACTCCCGCTCCCAACAAAAGCATCTCTATTTAGTGAACTTAACATTCCAGTTCTTCTTAGGAATATTGCTGTGCTTCATCTAACATGTTGCCTGTTTGGATACAATGATGTGCATTACTCAGGGTGATGGCTTTCCCTCCATTTGTACTTTTTCTGGGAGCAAATAGATAAGCTTTTCTTTTCTTTATTTTTCATAAGACATTAGGATAAGTGTTTCTGACTGTTTCTCTTAAGGGAGATGGTGTCTTTTTATTGTCTTCATTCAATTTTAAATTTATTCGTGATCCATTGTGGAAACTTTTTTAAGTACTTTGGAGAGTGTATATTCTGTGACTGTACCATACGTAAAGAGACTGTGGAACCAGAATATGGAATTAAGTCTTAATGGTAAAAAGGGATGTGTTTCTAGGGTGACCACAGTGATTCTGGGGCATGTAAATTAGAGGCTGACACAGGTCTGAATGAAATTTGCTGTATGTCTTGACTTTTGTTACATTAGCTAATTTTGCATATGTAAAGTACTAAAGTACTAAAGTAAAGCGCTAAAGTAAAATACTTCTGGGTACATTTTAACGATTCTCACTAAAGCTAATTTTTGTATGTGATCTGAATAAGCCAGTAGACTTCAAGTGTAACACAGTAATAATCAGAAAAAGTGACCCAAATGTTGATTTTACTTTCAGTAGATTATTTTCTCATAAATGGCAACTCATTGGAAATAATGTAATATGTTGAGGTTAATGTATCTTATTTTCCATAGGCATAAGCTACACACTTGCTATTTTAGTAAGAATTTCTGGTTTTTACCTCTTTAGAAATTTTATTTTATATTAGTGGATAGTCTTTAGTAGTGATTCAGAACTCACTCTGGACCTAGATGAGGAAACTGTCTTCCTCCATTTCTGTGGATTGCAGTAATTAGCTTCCTGCATTTTCATTTGGGCTTTGAACATACATGACATGTTTGATGACCACTGAGAGAACTCTTCAGCACGTTACTCAGTTTGACAGCTAGTAGTTTGGCTTTTAAGATATAAAAAAAGGAACTGGTTTAAATTAATTAGAGATGCTGCTTTTCTTTTAATTCAGAATGGAAATCTGCCTACAGGTGGCAGCTGGCAAGGGTGTCCCAGTGCATCTCTGAGAGGAAGTTCTGGGTGTGGCTGCGGGAGGCCTCCAGCCCGGTTGGCCACAGCAGAGGCGCACTGGCTGTGGGGGCTGCAGATGGCTGCTCCCCTGTGGTGTTCTGCCCACCTTTAGAAAACTGTCTTCTGTCCAGCATTCTCAGCCATGTTGAGGTGGAGCAGAGGTCGCCAGCGGTGTCAAGCCATCTTTGCGAGCAGCAGATGCTTTCCTTGTTTCGTGTTCTTTTTTTTGTGGGTTTTCTAAAGCATGAGTCTACTTTTTTCTTTTATTTTTTTAGTAGAATGATTGCTTTTCTTTTGGGAGTGGTGGTTTCTAACCAGAGATAAGCTCTCATTTTTCTTTAAGAAAGTAATTTTGAAAAGCATATTTCTAGTTTGTGTTTCTATTAAAATGTGAGCCTGAATACATTATAGTAAGCCTTGTTGTCCTTGGTCTCCGGAGTCTAGAGGAGGTTACTGTCTTCACATGGTGAACTTATTAGACAACTTCTGGAACCAGCTGTTTTAATCAGGCCACAGCAGACCCCGCTGAAGGGCGGCGAGGTGCCTGGGAGCTGCGGGTTGGAGCACTGGCCCGCTGAGCTTCGGCCGCCCTCTCATGTTTCAGTAGGCTTCTATAATGGAGAGAAACCCCTGCATTGTTTCTCCTAGTCAGATGTTGCTGCTGTTCAGCTTTGTGTTAGAGGAGAGGTTTGATGGTCAGAACACAATGGAAAAGTGGGCCCTTCATGGGCATAAGGTCTTCCTGCGTTGTGTTGGTGAGATTGAATGGTTTTCACATTACGTACCAACAGCAGTTGACATATTTAGGAGGAAAGTGTCAGGAAGAAACTTCTAGTAAAGTTACTATTCGTTCAGTTTGTATTTATGGAGAAGACCTAAATCTTTTCCTTTTGCACCGCATTTAAATTATAAAAACTACAAACACACTCTCTTTCACACATAGCAAGAGAAATGCGTGAGTTTAATGGCCAAGATTACTAAAACTATGTTTTGTTATCCAAGGAAAAATAATGAAACAAAGAATTTGCTGTCCCTGTTGGTTGCGTATCTTTTTACATTTGTGCTTGTGTTATTATGATACTAGTTTGTTTGGTTTGTATTTTATCTTAGATTTTTTTTCCCCCAAGAAATTTTGATTATAAGACGTGTGGTTAGCTGAATATTGATTACTTTAAAAAAATCTTCTGTTTAACTTTCCCTGCTTCTTTTCCAGATATGCGGCCCCAGGATTCCTGGCGAGGCCCTCCTCCCCTTTTCCAGCAGCAAAGATTTGACAGGTAACGATAAAGCAAGCATGATTTTGAAACACTTTGGGCTCTATGGAAACTAAAACCTCTGTGACTTGAAACATATTTTTTCCACTAAAGTCAGTTTCTGCTGCACCTGTCCTTTAGGAAAAGTACATAGCTTATGCTGTGAATTCAAAGACTTCTGTTGATAGCCTTTGCTACTTTTCTTGGTTCTTGGCCTTTATTTTATTGATGCTTTTGAGATGCCCTGAAAAATGCAACACAGAGAGCTTAAAACTGTATTAGGTTTTGGTCAGGCTAAACAAATTTCTTTTTAGAAGGATTGTGCAGCTTAATGAGGCATAACTAATGGTGTTCCACTTTTATCATTTCTGCGCGGGCAATGCAGCGTTCGTACAGACCAGCCATTGATTCTTGCTACAGACCTCTTGAAGTCCTAATCAGCTTCCTTGGTATAACTTTTTCAGGACTGACAAGCCTATTGTAGGGCAGTGTCACTGTAGGTCAGTAGTTATTAGTTGCCACTGAAAACAGTTTCTTTAACTACTTAAGACTGAACTGAATTAAACGCAGAAGGGACTCAGAAGAGGATTATGGGATCTGCAGTCTAATAAGTACCATGGACTAGGAAGAATGTGACATGGTTTAATAACAAGGGATGTTTGACATGTGTTCCTTCATTGATAAGTTATGTGCTTCTAAGTCAGATGGACTCTGCCACGACAAGACAGCTAGGCATGCTATGAATAATTATATTAACATCTGTAGAATCATTTTAAAGGGCAGCTTCACAGTACACCATTTCATGATGGTTTTGCCGGCATTGATAAATGTAAGAACTAAACCCCATCCTAGTGCGGCTTCCTTTTTTGCCTTCTCAGTTCAAGTCTGTTTTATTTCCGTCTCCTGTGCTGTTTTAGCAGTGAATAAAGTGTTTTTATAAGTGTAGTTCTAATTGCTGCTCCCTTTTAAGAAAACTTTGTCATTCTTTAGACTCCAAAACTTCAACCCATTGTCCTTCAAGAGCATGAAACAGGAATCCTGTTATTCAGTATTTATTGTGTAACTATTTAGTGCAAGTCTCTAGTGTGTAATAGTGTAACTATTTAGTGCAAGTCTCTAGTGTGTAATAGTGTAACTATTTAGTGCAAGTCTCATTAAATTTAATACAAGTGGCAGTGTATTTATGTCTTACCTCAGGTATAGGTGCTCAAAGCCCACATTATGTGCTATTTTATTGTCCTCAGAGTTGCAGCATTTCCAAACAAACAAAATAAGGGGTACATTTTTTCTAAATTACTAAAGTGCATGCTTGGTTTCCCTCTTGTTGCTCACTTTTTAATATATTTATAATAATCGCTAATATTTATTGTTTACAAAGTGTTAGCACTGTGTTAACATCTTTTTAATGAGCATGACTTCATTTATTTCTCCAGCAACCCATTGGTGGCTTTTTTCTTGTTGTTGTTGACATTTTGACAGATGAAGAAACTGAGACACACACTATTCAGTTGCTTACCTAAAGTCACTCTTTCGTGTCATTCTTTATCAAGAAACTTCTCACTGATCAGAGTATTTACTCCGAGCCTAATTGAAAGCCATGGGGACTTCACAGGGAGTAAAGGCTCTGTGTCCAACTCTGAGACCCACAGCTGTCCTTTCCTCCATGTTTTACTAAGATCTTCATCCTTGTCCCTTACCTGACCCCAGTGTCCTTCGGGTTTTGTTCTTATTCTACCCTAGCCAAGTCCTGGCAGTCCTCTGACTGACCTTGTGAACCCACCAGGTTAGGGACATTTTTTGTGGGTATATTTTTTGATTTAGTATTAGTCAGATATTTAAAAATTATGTCTCACAGCAAAAGTTAAATGTAAGCATAATAAAATTCTATCTTAAAAGTTTTACATCATTGTCATTTAAGAAATAAGCCAATATTATAAAGAAAACTAAGTTTGAACTGAGCCATTCTAAGCTTCCCCCCATCCTGTTAGCAGAGAGATTTCATGCCTCGTTTCTGTAGCAGTTGTCAGTCCAACATTTGTCATTCCAGCCATTTGGACCTCACAGAATATCAGTGAGAAGTGTTTAGATTTTGCTGAGATGTCACAGCTAGCAGGCAGTAGAATTCTTGTGTGAACCAAGTTTCTCTAATCCTTAGTTCAGTACGTTTCCCCCGCACCACTCTGAGTGTTGAGAATCCTGGTAGAAAAGAGAATTTTGCGTGTGTGCTTTTTAAAAAACCATACAGTTTCTTGAATTATTTTCTACCGTGAGACAGTATTTAGAATCCGTATGCTCATTTAATTTAAAACTGCAACAGAAACATCCCTCCCTCTCTCCCTGCACACAGACAGCCTGGTGGTAGTGTTCTTACTGAGCAGAGATGGGCAGCATTTGCATTACCTTTGCCACTTGAGCTTTACCATAGCGGCTTCTTGCTGGTGGGGACCTCTCTTTTCTGCATGTGCAAGGCATCCATTTAGTTTTTGACCTATTTTTGTTAAGTTCAATTTGTTTTCAAAAATCTTTAGAAATCCTGATTTGCCATATTATACATTTAAAATATCCAAATTGGTAATAGTACCTATCATTGCCAGTAACTTCCCAAAACAGTAGCTTGGAAACTTAGGAATATTGTTACCATCCATGATGCCAAATGACTCAGATAAGTTGCCTCAATTATTAACCGCTGATTTCAGATCTTAAAATGTATTTTCCTAGGCTAGTTTTCGTTTGTTAGTATTTGCAAATTAATATGAGTAGTATAAACATTGTAAACTTGTGGAAAATAAGAGCCTTTCTGCATAAAAACTAGGAGAGGGGTAGTACATGTCACTCTTACTTTGTTCTGTTTAATTATTAATTATTTTTGTCATAAAAATTATCAGATACATTAGAAATAATCATTTCAAGCAAAAAGGAGAACTGTGGCTTGTTCCTAACCTATTTTTAGAATATAAATTTTCAAAATTGCATTTAGATTGTATATTATTTATGCCAGCAGATTTTCCTGAAATTCAGTTGATTGAATTTTAAGACTAGAAAGAAGCCGGGCTTGGTGGCTCAGCCTGTAATCCCAGCACTTTGGGAGGCCAAGGCAAGTGGATTGCCTGAGCCTGTGGGTTCAAAACCAGCCTGGGCAACTTGGCAAGACCCCGTCTCTACAATTAATCAAAAATTAGCTGGGCATGGTGGTGTGTGCCTATTGTTCTACTTGGAAGGCTACTTGGAAGGCTGAGGCAGAAGGATCGCCTGAGCCCAGCAGGTCAACACTGGGGTGGCCGTGAGTATGCCTCGGAACTCCAGCCTGGGTGACAGACTCCAACTCAAAAAAAAAAAATCTAGGAAGGAAAACATCTCACAGTTCATGCATTCTGTGGGTTGCATTTGGGTTGTGTGGGTTTGGGACTTATAGCCAGTTTTGTCAAGCTCTCTGGGCAGCCCAAATCTTAGACCCTCATTCCTGAAGAGGCTGGAGGGGGCCAGTCCTGTCTCTGCATGGAGCTGCTCTTCTTCCTAAAATGTATTTGTACGAATAATAAACCTGAAAAATAATTAAAACACCTAAACATGTGCATTCTCTTCCTAAGATATAGACATATTTTTAACTTTACTTGGAATTACTTACAGCAAATGATATTATTAGAGTGCTGGTTTCAGGCATCAACTATAAAGAATGGCTTTGGTCTTTTCTAGAGTTCTCCAGAGAGCTGTTCTTCAAGCCTTCACACAAAAATAATCTTTGGCATTTTTTAATAGAAAGAAGACAAGCTGCAAGTGAGGGGAGGAGGTTAGGGGGCAGGGGTGGAGTAGGCTGAATAGCTGTGAGAAGAATGCTTTGCCCAGGAGCCCAGCCAGACTTTTCCCCTGAGACCTCGGAAGTGAGATTCTCAGGCTGAATGGTCACAACTAATATCAGCTCCCAGCTTGTCAGCGCTTTAGTGAACAAACATAAAGTTTATAGAATTCCTACAACACCTTCATGGTCCCAAAGTCTTATGTTAAAAATGCCCTGGAGCATTTGTATCTGGGTGTTTGTAGGACTTCTATGAAGTAGAAGTTGGGAAAGTGCCTCAAGGAAAAAGTTGCACCTTTTTTTTTTTTGAGTCAGATCTCACTCTGCTGCCCAGGCTGGAGTGCAGTGGCACACTCAGGGCCACCCCAACGTCGACCTGCTGGGGCTCCAGTGATCCTTCTGCCTCAGCCTTCCAAGTAGCTGGAACTACAGGCACACACTACCATGCCCAGCTAATTTAAAAAAAAATTTATTGTAGAGATGAGGTCTCAGAAAGTTAATCTTATATGGGGATTGCCGTCAGGAGGTACAACTTTACTACATGGTGTGGCAGTTTTTTATTTAATACCTACACCTATTGCATTGTACTGCAAAGTTAAAATAGACACTTGAAGGCAATTAAAACATTTCTTTCAACTAGTAATCTGGGACAGCAAACTGGGTTATAATAGCTGTTGAATCTGTGTTCCCATGTAAACTGTACACCAAATGCCAGTCAGCCCATGCCAATTAGTGCTCATGTTGCTAGGTCACCGTGGTCAATTGAAAGCTGCATCAATAGAACTTGAAAAGGTTTCCTTCCAATCAGACCTTCTGACATATTGAGCAGAATAATGGATGGGAAAAAGCAGCCTAGTCCCCTACCCTGGATTCAAAATACTCAGCAGTAAGAATTCATTTGCAACCTGCAATTAACTAAAAAGAATGAATCCGAGGACGAGTCTGGCCATTTTTGAAAATAAAGCCTCATTCTCCTGTCTTGTACATGATTATTGTTTGGATAGCATTTTAAATGTAGCCAACTTGGTGATCTTGGGTTCAAATCTTTAAGTGACTAAAAAGGAAATTCCCCAATACTGAACAAAAATAATTATTGAAAGCCAGAAATTCTGACTCTGTTGAGTTTAAACATATTTTGTAATACATGCCGATATTTCACAAAACGTGTTAGATTATTCTGGATATAAGGGACATACATACCATTCTGATTCTGTATATCCCATGTAACAAATCCAGGCAAATTGGATTCTCCAAACATTTAGAAATGATACCTGCCAGTTTTAGGCTGTGTGCTGTGTGATAGGTTTGGCTTCTAATACAAACATGGTGTTTCTCCACAGAGGTGTTGGGGCTGAACCTCTGCTGCCATGGAATAGGATGCTTCAAGCCCAGAATGCAGCCTTCCAGCCAAACCAGTACCAGATGTTGGCCGGACCTGGCGGATATCCGCCCCGACGAGATGATCGTGGAGGGAGACAGGTGAGTGGGTGGTGGGATGGAGAGCATACTCCTCAGGTGGTCAGGAACAGGCCTCGCAGGACTCCATGTTTTTTTACTCACATTTCTAGAGAGGATATTGATGGACTTCAGTCCATCATTAAACATCGTGTAGGGTGAGTACCTTGCCTCATTAAGTAGGTTATAGGCCTTTGAGGGTGCTGGAAAATCTCCAGCCAAAAGCCCTTTAAATCATAGCAGTCAGTGATAATGAGTCCAAATGTGGTCAGTCCCCAAAGCACATTGTTTCTCCTTTAAGGACATTGTTCTTTAAAATAAAGTAGATCCCTCGTAATAGATACAGTTAGAATCTGCCTTTTCAGCTGTGTTGTCTTTATTCATCTTAAGGGTCTCCTGTCTTGGTTCATCTGGTATCCCTCCTCATGAAAAGAAACCTCTGCTTGATAATTTCCCACATATTTTTTTACTTATATATAAACAGCTATATTATTGAGTGAGCATTATAACTCCTAGACAGATTTAGTAGATGTAAGTTTTGTTTTCTTTATAGCATCTTTAGCATTTAAAGCTGAGGTTTATTGGATACAGTTTCCTCCAGCAGTTTAACACCCTGGCCAGTATTTACATGGTCTTTAATTGAATCCTTGCTAGAGAACAAGATTGGAACACTGTGATTCAGAGTATAGTGTCTGTGGAGTTTGGCACCTGCGGTGATGTGAAGTGGCTTTTAAATTGCTTACCTGGTGTTGCATATAGGTCTTTGCAGTGGTTTGCATAATAATTTATAAGACCTCCCCTGACAGCTAAGGAAAATCTTTTTACACTTTTTTGCTGTACTCTTACAAGTCTCTGTCCACCTTACAAGAAAATAATCACCTTAATTGCAAATGATTAATGTCTTTTGAGGGGATTTGTTACAGGTCATTCAAATCAGTTCATAAAATTTTGCTCTGAATTGCTTCAAAAATCATCACAGTAAGTTGAGGCTGTTTAAAGTGCTGAAGTGCTTTGAGTAGCAAAATTTGGAGGAGTTCCATTTCAGAATCTTGGAGGCTTAAAAAGGGAATTATGATAAAGATGTGTCACATTTATCTTTTTTATACTAAAATGTTATTTTCAAGCATACTAGGTTATGTTATAAATGTCACCACTAATGGATTATGTAATAACCTTAATATATCACTTAATGATCTACTATTTATTGCTAAGTTAACCCTTTGCACTCAAATGTCCCCTCTGAGGGGACATCCTAAATCTAGCAAACCACTCTGACGTCCACTCTCAGGACATAAAGGGATTGCTGGTGATTATGCATGACAAATGTAGCAAGCGCAGATTTTTCAGAAATGTATGTTTCCCTGAAGTTTTCCATTCAAATAAAGCAAATAAAGCAAATAAAGAGATGGAATATATACTGAGATATCGATCAGCTGTGAAGTGATCTTCAGAAATCATGAGTGCGTCCTTCCACATTGTCTTTGAGCAACATACCGGACAATAAATTACATATTATTAACGTGGGAGGAAGAAAATGAGATTGCATTGTCTGCTGGAATGGGAAAATACTAGGTGGAACAGGTCAAACAAATTACTATTGTACAACTTGTATCAGTGAATCTGCAGTGCATGTCAGTGACTGTTTGACTGTTTCACATGTTAAAAAAATAATATAAAAGTTTTTTATCTTTTTGGTCATAAACTCCCCAATGTCCAAATATCCATTATAAGCCAAATGTCGTTACAATAGAATAATTGTTTCCAAAGCTATACTATTTAATATGAAGTGATTCATTTTTCACTATTTCGTAAAGCAGTGCAGTCAAGTTGCTGGTAGGTGATCCGGGAGGTGTCTCCGCGTGCAAAGAGCTAAAAATCCCTAGAATTATTAGTTGCTCCTTTGGCTGTAAGTGATTTAGCAAGCCCTGGCCTTTGTTAACCAAAGTGAATTTCAGATTGATGTAGGTGTGTTACTACAGTGGACCTTGAACTACCTCTGGGGTGGTGGGAAAATTGAAAACCACTGTTTATACATGTTGTTAACACAAAACACTTAACTGTGGTTCATTTGTGTGCATTTTAGGGAATGTCTTGAGTTGATTGTTAAGGCTTTGGGGTTTGTTTTCGAGTGTAGCGTTTAGTGCTAGTCTGCAACTTGGCAACAAGGTTGTGTTAAAGCTGTGGATCAGAGTGTCTGTTTATGGGGGCTCACCAGGTACTGCGCCTTTAAGATACACTTGTCTTTCTTTATGGTGAGTCTTTCCATAGAGGTGTAAGATTTGCTTGCTTGCTAGGTTATTAATACAGAAAATAAACTCTTCCTTTTGTTTATTTCCAGGGCTTTCCCAGAGAAGGAAGGAAATACCCTTTGCCACCACCCTCAGGAAGATACAGTTGGAATTAAGCTTTTGTAAAGCTTTCCCCCAACCCCTTTGTCATTCTACAGTTTTATGCTATTTGTGGAAAGGAGATTTCTTTCTCAAGTAGTAGTTTTTAATAAAACTACAGTACTTTGTGTATTTCTTTTAACTGTGTATATTTCTACTGATCTGATCTCACTGTTTATGTTGCTTTCCAAAGATGTGTGTTGCATAATACAGTGGATCTGAATTTATTATTGCTTGTAAAACATTTGATGGAGTAGGAGTAATGATTTTTCATTATGGTTAAAATGAACCAACTGTGGATTTCAAAACACAGTGTCCTCTAGATCCTATAAGATCCATGCTGATTTTTAATGCGCAAGAATTAGGTAAGATATTGAGCTGGAACCCTCAGCAAACTAGAGTATATATTGTTCCGTTTTTCTTTGGAAACACTTCATTAATGTACTTGTCTTACAGGAATTTCTGGACTTTAGTAAAAAAAAATAAAGTTAAACTTTAAAAACTTTCGTTCTTGTTCAGTATTTCGACTTTGAAAATCTTGACCAAACATATTTGTTTAAAACCACCTTTTGCAGAAAACAGTTTATTTTTATAGTTAGGCATCAAAAGCAAGGCAATGAAGAAGTAGATTTAAAGAAGTTGTAGTCAGCAAGACAACGCAACAAAAGCTTTAGCTTTTATATTAGTATTCAGTTACTGAGTTTTGGCTGACTATGAAAATAAATCATTTGCATTTTTATCAATTGTATATAGACTTGTGCTCCAGTTCTAAAGACTTGTTTACATCTTTACATCTTTAAGAAAAGTTGAAAATTTTAATTCATAGCTAAATAGCCTTTGCTCCTTAGCATATTTTTTGTATTATTTCATGGTAGATTTCAGTTTGTGCTCATTGTTTTCCTTGCTACTAAGCACACTGTAATTCCTTAAACGTGTGTTTGTGGAGTTCACACACAGCACTTACATATGCCATTTCCATTTGATTGCCAGAACAAATTTAGACACACATATACAAAACTCTTGTTCTCCATTCTAGCCTAAAATTGTTAAAATAGGGTTTCTTTTTGACCTTCTGGCTTAGGACATTTTTTGCTTTATATTCAACAAAAGCACACTGTTAATCTTGGTGTATGTGGAAAAAAAATCCCACCTTAACCTTGAGTAGGAAGGTATTTCAAAGCTATTGAGTTCATTACTAATGATGGGTGGATGGAGCCAGATCCTTTATTGTTGAAATAAACTCTCCATTAGAGGCTACCAACAGGGCCGTTTTATATCATCTTCACGTGATACTCGAGTGACAATGCCTTCTGCTAAATTTATCTCCAAAACATTAATTCAAGTTACCCCAAATCCACTCTTTTGCCCTCTATACGTCTCAGACCTTTTGTTTTGCCTTAGTCTTGTTTTAAGCTATGAAAGTCTTTAAAGTATTTGCGTGTGGGGCTGAATATCTGAAGCATTGTTTGAACACAGCTGAGCGCAAGGCAGTACCGAGCTGCATCCGGCTTGCCCCTGGCCCGGCTGCCTCCTCGGGCTTCCCCGCCTCTCCGACTCCGCTGGAGTGTTTCCACTCCCGACTCCGCTGGAAAAGCGCTGTAGGGCGTCGGGGGGCTGCTGAAAGCGGTGGGTGCCACCTCCAGGGTCTCATGCAAAAGTCAGCGGGTCGGCACACTCTTTTAGGGTCTGGTGTTAAAGACTTTGGGCACCCCAGAAGCTGGAAACAGCCCGACTCGGGGCCACGGGGCGCAGTGAGCCGCTGTCCCCGTGAAGATCGAGTGCGGTCACGGTGGTTAGCGCCCAGGACCGTGCCGGAGCGCGTCAGGTGGCCCCCGGGCGTCACTGGCCAGCGGGTGCAGGAGCGACGGGCGGATGTTCCGCGCGATGACGCGGGTGCTGGGCGCAGGCCAGGTGAAGCCGGGGTCCCGCGCCGCCTTCCTTGCCCGGCGCCTTGGAGGCGGGGCGCGCCGGGGGCGGGACGGCGCGGCAGGGACGAGTCCTAGGCGGCCCCCGACAGGATTCTCCTCCCGGCGGGGTCGGAAGTGCTCTGCCCTGGGTCCTTGCGGGCCACGTGCCCGGCGCCCGAGTCTCCTCGTCGCCCCGGGATCCCGCAGAGCTCGTAGACTCCGCAGGCCTCGCCGGCCGGGGATTCTGCGTAACTCGCAGAGTCCTCCTCCGGCCCGGGACCCCACAGGCCCCGCAGACTCCGAAGATCCCACGACCCCGCGGACCCCGCCGCCCCAGGATCCCGCAGAGCCCATAGACCCCGCGGGCGGGCTGGCGGGCGGGCGGCGGGGGCGCTGCGACCTCCTGTCCGCGGAGGCGTCCCGGTGTCCCCTGCAGCTCCCGGCGCGGACAGAGCAGGCCGCGGACCCGGCGCGAGCGGGCGTCCTTCTCCCCCGGCCGCGGCTCGACGTGTTCCGGTCTGATCGCGATTGAGAGCCGCTTCTCTTCGAAATCCGAGCCCCGGGCGGCCCCGCAGAGTCCCCCGGGTCACCGTTCCCGGCCGCAGAAGGGTCGCCTGACTCCTTCCTCACGACGGTCGCCTCCCGCCCTTCCCGAAGGGGCCTGGAGCCGAGACCCCGCAGGAGGCCGTTCCTGGTGACCGACCCTCCGCTCTCCCACCCGGGAGTGAAACCACGAGCGGCCCCTTGATGACAGACTGTCCCGCCTCTCGGGGACAGCGGAGCCTCGTGCAGCGTTCCCCAGGGTGACGAGGGCCGCGAGCGAGCCTGCCCTAATGCGTGAAACAGGGACACAGCGGTTCACCCCTGCAAGACCGCAGGCACAACTTAAACGTAGGCGATATTAGTGGGGAATCTTTTATTAGAGGTTGCCTAAACAATTACTGAAATAACAGGTTTCATGGAATTAAAAAAAAATTTTTTTTCATTCAATTGCAACTAAACACAAAACCGGAAATTTCCATTGCCTCTAAACTTAAAAATAATGAAAAATAAAAGTGTTCTTGTGCTCCCAAAGTGATTTCAGCACTTACTGGAGACAGCGAATTTCTGAAGGTTGTGAACCCATCTTCCTTAAAACTTCCTAGACGCCACCAATTCTCACCAGCAGAAAAAGGTTACTTGTGCATTATAAAAGGTATCCTAGTTCCTCCAGCTCGCTGGCTTGGGGATAGTAAGTAACAGTGTCTGGAACAACTGGACTCTCATAATCAACACAGTGTTATTAATTAATATTATTAATTCCCACGTGTCAGTGTTGTGTAAAGAAGCCCAGAAATATCATTCGTGCTTTGAACTGCAGCTGAAATGTATGTTGCCACCACACAGTGCTTTTCCTCTTGTGCATGGATTAATATCTAAAAATTCAATTGATAGGTCTTTATATAATTATGACTCACAGATTCATTCTAAAAGTCTTTCTAAATCATCAGCATTCCATCCAGCTAACAAAGCAAGTCTATGGAAGGTGCCCGCGTTCAGTGATCGGGACTGAGTCTCTGATTTGCTTTAGATTGAAAGTAAACAGTCGCCAGCAGAATGGAGCCTGAGCACAACATCTGTGTTGATAGAAGTCTGATTGACTACTTGCTCTGACCATCGGGTTTTAGTTCTCAGCAAAGCCTTAAATAGAAGCCAACTGAGTCCACCCCCATCCCTCCACACACAAAACACCCCTCTTGTGTCCTGCCAAAGTGCACACACTTTCACACACAGCTCTTCCACTCACATCCCAACGCAGATGACAGAAAGTACCTGCAAGCCCTGCCCTTTCTGCGACTTTGATCCTGGGTTTTGGTCTCTGTGCCTCCATTGGAAAAGACAAGTCAGAGGGTTGTAAAACCCAAGAGCATGGAGGAAAAGGTCACATCTGCAGAGTTAGCATTTCTGAAACAGGTTTGCTGTGGCATCTGCTAAACTTTCAGGGGGCTTTGTTCCACTCAGACCCCGCGACTGTCCTCCCTCCTGGTTGTGGGCACTTATCCTCCTCTTCAGTTAATGAGTTTCACCTAGTCTGGCCGTTTGTGTTTTGATAAAAGATCGGCAACGCACTAATTGCAAAAGAAGAAAACAGCTCTTGTTTTGCATTCATCAGAAGGTGGGATTCCATAATAAAAACGTTTTCTAAGCTAAGCTTCAGGAATCAAACCGCTTCCTAATTCTGGGATATGCACGTATATAAACTCAGTCTTGGGTACAGAATGTTAAATCCTCTGCAGCAATTACTTGGGTCTTTTACTGCTCAAACGAATGCTGAAAGGAGAAAGACATGCCCACACCAAATGGATGTTCAGAAAACATTATACAAAAAGTTGTTTCTTCTTGATAGTAACATTATTCTTGGAAGAGTGTTCATTTCTTCCATCTAAGGAATTCTTTGTTCCAGAAATAAATTAAGAAAAAAAAAAAAACTGTCCACTAAGATTAATTTTCTTTAAATATATTACCTGGAGCCCTTAGCTATAAATTATTGTTTTTGTAGGTTTAAAAAAATTACCGTAAACCATGTGGACTTTTTGGACAGAGTTGCTAGAAGTAAAATTTCAGAATTCTGGCACTATTATGAGGAACTCACATGGATACTAAACAAGCGTTTTGAAATTTGGCCCATTGGTAATAGGTTTACTAGCTTGGTTAACATCAAGTCACTCCATTAATATGCAAAAAACCCAAGTTAAGAGAATTTGCTGTAAGTGTATTGCACCATTTTCATACAAATTTGATAAAATTATTTCTTCTTAAGTAAAACATTTTAAAGTCACATCTCATTTTCCAAAATTCATTCGCAGCCCCTGATAAAGGCCATTCCCCCGCTGCTTTAGTGGTTCCCCCTTTGTGAGAGAAACTGGAGTTACTTTTTAAAATGACTATATAGAACAATTTCAAGAAAGTGCAAGTTTAACTTCTAAAACACCTTCTTATGAATTCACTTTGCACATTCAGAAAAATGCTTGAACAATGAAGCAACATACAATGTTTCAGCCCTAAACTGTAATTCTAAAACCTCAGATGCAGAAGCAGTTTGGAGTCTTTTGTCTTGATCATTTGTAAAGCGTGTTTAACCGATGTTGTTTCTTTAATTTCCATAAATTTTATAAGCCCGCGTTCTTTAGCTTTCTCTTAGATTTTTTACTCCGATACCATTATTTCAATCAACAATAAACTAAGCTGTGTTGTCAAATCATGCCAACTCATATTAAAACACACACGCACACACACACACACCCCTATACACTTAATGGAAAAGAAATGACCACTCGACTTTTAGAAAAAAGTACTTAAATTTCTTTTAAGTTATATTTAAATATTCATTTGAAACATAGGAAATATAAATTGGCATATTAAAGAGTAAATACATTATTTGTACAATAAAACACCAACAAAGCCAGTGCAACTCCTATTAAGTTCTAAATCGGATGGAAAAACTATAAATATTTTAGTGACTTATTCTTCATATCTTGATTACAATTCAATAAATCACCTTATTCCCTTCTTCTTGACATGCTTTGAAATACAGATTAATTGGCATCAGTTTTAGCAATTTCACTCGCTTGTTCTAGTACTTCCTCAGAGTATTCAAACTCAAACAAGAGAATACCTCGGAAAGAGTAAATACCACGTCCATAGAAGGACGGGGTCTATTTATTTTATCAGTTGACTTTGGGAGACCAGATTCATATACAAAACGGTACACAGCCCTTCTCGCTTATGAGCTGCACCGTAGGGGGCAAAATCCTCTTGTACGGTAACATACAAACACTCATTTGCCAAACAACGCTCAACACATTTTGTGATCGGTATTAAATTTAAAAGGCTATCTCGGTCCCTGTGATCAGTATTTGGATTATTTTTTATCCCATCGCTCTATTACCTACATGGCAATAATTCCTCTGCAATAATGTTGCTATGGGTATGATCCATCTTCAGTTACAATTCAATTTACTTTCAATCAAACATTAATGAAATTGCACTTAGGGGGCCCCTTCGAAAATTAATCTCCCAAGGTAAGTTCCACTTCAGAGAGGATTTGCTATTAAAGCTGGGCTGATTTTCAGAGCTGCAGACACCGACAAAGTTTCCGACTCTTGCAACTCTGGGACCTGTGGTCAGGAGCCTGGAGGACGTGACCCTGGGCCGCTCTGGAAGAAGAAAGCCCCGTGCTCGATGTCGCGCTCCTCCGTCGCGGGGCTGTCGCCGCCCCGCACACCCGGCAAAGCGGTTCCGAGCCTGCGCCTCTCCGAGGCCCGCTGGGCTGGGAGCGCCGGGCACACACGCGTCCCTTTCCACACGTCTCCCCATCCTCCCCGGCGGCGTCCGGCCGGCCCTGCGGCCGCAGGCGGGACCCCGCCCCGGGGCGCCCGCGCTG
>NW_007251780.1:0-2026 GCF_000164805.1 Carlito syrichta
TTAACTATCTAGCTACTAGGTAACCAGCTGTCTAGTCAACTGACTAAACTAGGTGACTTAACTAACTAGCCTCTTGGCTAGCAGGCTGACTCAACAGCTTAGGTACCTAGCCAGTCAGCTGCATAGCTAGCTGACTTAACTAGCTAGCTACTTATGTATCCCACTGGTTTGCCAGCTGACTTAATTACCTAGGTACCTAGGTAACCAGCTGCCTAGTGAGCTGACGTAACAAGGTTACTTAATTTGCTATATAACGGGCTAGTCAGCTGACTTAACTAGTTAGCTACCAAGCTAGGCAGCTGGCTAGCCAGCTGAATTAACTTGCTGACTTATCTAGGTAGCAAGTTGACTTAACTAGCTGACTTAGTCAGCTAGCTACCTAGCTAGCCAGCTGGCTTATCTAGCTGGCTTAACTTGCTATCTAGCTAGGCAGCTGACTTTTGAAGCTGATTTAACTAGCTACCTAGTACGATAACTAGCTGACGAATGTAACTCTCTTCCTAGCTAGCCAGCTGACTTAACTAACTGAAATAACTAGCTAGTCAGCTGCTTGCAACCTGAATTAACTAGCTGACTTAACTTGCTAGCCAGCTGGTTGCAAACTGACTTAACTAGCTGACTTAACCAGCAAGTCATTTAGCTAGTCAGCTGACTTAACTAGTTGGCTACCTCTCTGGCCAGAAGTCTAGCCAGCTGACTTACCTAGCTGACTTAAGCTAGCAAGCTGGCTAGCCACCACATTTAACTTGCTAGCTATCTACATAGCCAGCAGGCTAGCCAGCTGACTTAACTAGGTGACTTGAACAACTATCCTGCTGATTGGCAAGCTGACTTGTCTTGCTAGATATCTAATTAGCTAGCTGAATTTTATTGTTAGTTAACTAGCTAGCTACCTAGCTAACTAGCTGACTGAAATAGCAATCTTCCTTTCTAGTAACTGACTTAACCACCTAGATAACTAGTTAGCTTAATCATTATCTAACATGCTACCTAGGTGACTTAATCATCTGACTTATCTCGTTAGCTAATGAGCTGGCTAGCTGACTCTTCCAGCTGAGTTAACTTTAGCTATCTACCTAGCTAGCTGACCATCCAGCTGACTTAACTGGTTAGCTAACTAGTTAGTTAGCCCACTCAACGATCTGACTCAACTTGTTTGCTAACTAGCTAGCTGACTCAACCAGCTGACTTAACCCATTAATTAACTAGCTAACTTCGTGACTCCAACTGCTGACTTAAAACTTTAGCTAAGTAGCTAGCTGGATGTCTTAACCAGCTGGCTAAATTAGAAAGCTGACTTAACTAGCTGACTTAGCTAGCTATGTGGCTAGCTGTCTTAACTGGATGACTTAACTAGTTAGCTAGCTGACTTAACTACCTGAATTAAAGAGTTAGCTAACTATTTAACTAGCTGAATAACGAGGTGACTTAACTAATTGGGAAACTAGTTAGGTAGACTTAAATATCTGACTTAAATAATTAACTAACTAGTGAGCTAAATGACTTAGCTAGCTGAACTACCTAATTAGCTACTTAGCTAGCTCACTTAGCTAGCTGACATAACTAGTAAGCTTATGAGATAGCCAAATGAATTAACGAGCTGGTTAATAAGTTAGATAACTGTCTTAACTGGTTGCTAAAGGAGTATAATAACTGGCTTAACTAGTTGGTTAACGAGTTAGCTAGTTTACTTAACTTGTTGACTGATGAGTCGGCTGACTAGTTAGCGGGGTTAACATATTGGATGCCTTCTTGGTCACCCTATTAGCTGGCTTAACATGTTGGTCCTCTAATCGACTGACTATTTAGCTTGGATAACTAGTTGGCTGAGGAATTGTCCCCATAGTTAGTTTAGTTAAATAGTTGGCTGGCTAGTTTGCTAACCTAATTATTCGGCCGAATAGTTGACCGAATAGTTAGCTGACCTAACAAGTCGGACGAATATTTAGTTGACCTTAGTTGTCAGCTGCTAAGTTGGCCCACTAGTTGGCCATTTGGTTAACTGACTTAACTAGTTGCCTGGCAG
>NW_007251780.1:2046-7011 GCF_000164805.1 Carlito syrichta
GGCTAGCCAGCTGACTAAACTAACTTACTTAACTGGCTAGATATCTAGCTAACCAAGCGAGTGAACTAGCTAGCTACCTAGCTAGCCAGCTGGATGGCCAGATGACTTAACTAGCTGATTTAACTAGCTTGTCAGCTGCCTGGACAGCTGAATTAACTAGCTGACTTAACCACCTAGTCAGTTGGCTAGCCAGTTGACTTAACTAGTTAGCTACCAAGCTAACTAGTTAGCAGGGTTAACATATTGGATGCCTTCTTGGTCACCCTATTAGCTGGCTTAACATGTTGGTCCTCTAATCGACTGACTATTTAGCTTGGATAACTAGTTGGCTGAGGAATTGGCCCCATAGTTAGTTCAGTTAAATAGTTGACTGGCTAGTTTGCTAACCTAATTATTCGGCCGAATAGTTGACCGAATAGTTAGCTGACCTAACAAGTCGGACGAATATTTAGTTGACCTTAGTTGTCAGCTGCCAAGTTGGCCCACTAGTTGGCCAATTGGTTAACTGACTTAACTAGTTGCCTGGCAGGCAGGCCATTGGTTAGCTGACTTAACTAGGTGGGCGTCATGGGGATCCGGAAAATGAGCTAACAACTAGTTGGCTGGTGAGTGAGCCAACTGGTCAGCTGAATTTACTATTCGGCTGACGAGTGAGCTGATGCATGTGCTGCCATAACTAGTTGACTGTCGAGTGAGTCGATTGGTGAGCTGACTTAACTAGTCTACTGCCGAGCAAGCCGACTACATAGCTGACTTGTTGGCCTGTGAGTGAGCTGACAAGTTAGTTGACCTATTGGCTGGTGAGGGCACCGACTAGTTTGTTTACCTGTTAGCAGGCGAGTGAGCCGACTAATTAGCTGACCTGATGGAAAACAATGGGACTCACTAGATAGCTCACCAGCTAGTTGAGTATCTAGCCGACTAGTTAGCTAAGTAACTAGCAGATTTGCTAGCTGACTTAACTAGCTAGCTGACTAGCTAGCTGACTATCTAGCTGACTAATATCTAGCAAACAAGCTATCTAGCTGTATAGTTAGCTGACTTAACAAGCTAGCTAACTGACTATTTAGATGGCTAACTGATTCAACTTTCTACTGACTAGCTAGCTGAATAGCTAGCTGACTTCACTGGCTAGCTGACTAGCAACATGACTAGCTAGCTGACTTAACTAGGTAACTGAATAGTTAGCTGAATTGCTAGCTCACTTAAATAGCTAACTGTCTAGCTAGTTGACTTAACTTGCTGTATAACTAGTTAGCTGGCTATCTAGCTAGCCAGCTGACTTAACTAGCTAGCTACTTGGTTGGTTATATGGCTAGCCAGCTGCCTTAACTAGCTAGCTACCTGGCTGAATAACTGGCTAGGCAGCTGGCAATCTAGCCAGTGGGCTGGCCACCTTGTTAGCCAGTCAGCTTAAAGAGTGAGCCAGCTGGTTTGACAGTTGGATTGTCAGCCGGCTTAAATAGCAAACCGGCCGGTCAGACAGTGGGATATCCAGCTGGCTTAAATAGCCAACCACCCTCCTGGTCAGCCGGCTAGCCAGCCGGCTTAACTAGTTGGCCACCTATGTGACCAACCCGCAAACCAACCAGCTTAACTTGCCAGTCACCTAGCTAGCCAAGTGGCTAACCAGCTGTCTTAACCAGCTGACTTTACTAGATAGCCATCCAGCTAGCCAGCTGCCTTAACTAGCCTGCCACCTAGTGAGCCAGACAACTAACCACGTCACTTAAATCACTGACTTAACTAGCTAGCTAGCCTGCTAATCTGCTGATTTAATTAGCTAGCTACCTACCTAGACAGGTCACTAACCAGCTGACTTAACTAGATGACTTAACCAGCTAGCCAGCTGGCAAGCCAGCTGACTTAACTTGCTAGCTACCTAGCTAGCCAGGTGGTTAGCCACTTGAATTAACTAGCGGACTTAACAAACTAGCCATTTGGCTACCCAGCTTACTCAACTAGCTGACTTTACTCATTAGCCAGCTGGCTAGTCACCTGACTTAATTGCCTAGCTACCTAGCTAGCCAGCAGCCTAGCTAGCTTATTATTTAGCTGACTTAATGATGTAGCCAGCAGACTTAACTACCTATCTGCCTAGCTAGATACCTGGATAGCCAGTTTACTTAACTAGCTGACATAACTAGATAGCTTAAAGGCTAGACAACTGACTTAAGTAGCTATCTACTTACATAGCCCGCTGGCTTGCCAGTGAATTGACTTAACTAGTTGACTTAACTAGCTAACGAGCTGGGTAGCCAGCAGATTTAACTAGATAGCTACCCTGATAGGCAGCTGGCTAGCCAGCTGACTTAACTGTCTTGACTAGCTAGTGAGCTGACTTAACAAGCTAGCTACCTAGCTCGACAGCTGACATAATGAATTTACTTAAGTAGCTAGCTACCTAGTTAGAATGCTGTATGGCCAGGTGACTTAACCAGCTGTCTTAACCAACTAGCCAGCTGACAACTAGCTGACTTAACTAGCTAGCCACCTGGCAGGCCAGCTAAATTAGCTCACTGATTTAACCAGCTAGCCAGCTGGCTAGCCAGCTGAGTCAACTATCTAGCTACTTAGCTAGCCAGCTGGGGAGCCAACTTAATTAACTAGCTGACGTAACTAGCTAGCCAGCTGGCTAGACAGCTGACTTAACTATCTTGCTACTTAGCCAGCTTGTTAGTCAGCTGAATTAACTAGTTGGTTTAACCAGCTAGACAACTGCTTAGCCAGCTGACTCAACTAGCTGACTTATCTAGTTAGCCATCTAGCTAGCGAGCTAACTTAATTAACTCTCTACATAGCTAAATAGCTGGCTAGCCAGCTGACTTACCTAGCTGACTTAATTAGGTAGCCACCTGGCTAGCCAACTGACTTAACTAGCTCTCTACCCAGCTCCCAGCTGGCTTCCCAGCTGTCTTTATTAGCTGGCAACAATACCTGACCTGCGTGCCAATCAGCTGAATTAACTATCTTGCTATATAGCTAGCCAGGTGGCTAGCCATCTGATTTAACTAGTTGACATATGAAGCTAGCCAGCTGTCTACCCAGCTCACTTAATTAGTAAGCTAACTAGCTAGCCAGCTGACTTAATTAGGTGACTTAAATAGCTAGGCAACAGGCTAGACAGCTGACAAATATCTAGCTACCTAGCTAGCCAGCTGTCATGCCAACTGTCTTAACTAGGTGACGTAACTAGCTAGTCAACTGGCTAGCAGGTTGATGTAACTGCCTAGCTACCTAGCTAGCCAGCTTTATGGCCAGCTGACTTAACTAGCTAGCTACCTACTTAGCCCTCTGGCTTGCCAGCTGACTTACCTACATAAGTACCTAGATAATCAGCTGGATATTGAGCTGACTTAGCCAGGTTACTTAACTAGCTAGCTCACTGTCTAGCCAGCTGGCTTAACTAGCTTGCTACCCAGCTAGACTGGTGGCTAGCCAGCTGACTAAACTCGCTGACTTAACTAGCTTGCAAGCTGACTTAACTAGCTGACTTTACCTGCTACCTACCTAGCTATTCATCTGACATATCTAGCTGAAATACCTAGCAAGCCAAATGGCTAGCCATCTGACTTAACTAGCTTTTTAACTACCTAACCAGCTGGATAGCCAACTGACTTAATGAATTGACTTAACTAGCTAGCCAGCTGGTTGCCAGCTGACTTAACTAGCTGACTTAACCAGATGGTCAGCTGGCTAGCCAGATGACTAAAAACCCTGGCTAACTATCTAGCCACCTGGCTAGCCAGCTGACTTACCTAGCTTACTTAAACTTGCAATCTGGCTAGCCAGCTCACTTAACTATCTTGCTAACTACCCAGCTAGCATGCTAGCCAACTGGATTAACTAGGTGTGTTGAACAGCTAGCTTGCTGGCTAGCATGCTGACCTATCTAGTTAGCTTCTTAGATAGCCAGCTGGCTGGACAGCTAAGTAAACTAGCTGTCTCAACTAACTAGCCAGTTGGCTAGCCAGCTGACTTAACACACTGACATCACTAGCTAGCCAGGTAGCTATATAACTGACTTAACTGTCTAGTTAACTATCTTGCAAGTTGGCTACCCAGTTATTTTTTCTAGTTGTATTAACCACCTAACCAGCTAGCTAGCCATCTGAACTAGCTCACTACCAAGCTAGCCAGCTGGCTAGCCAGTTGACTTAACTCACTGACTCATCTAGCTAGTCACCTAGATATCCAGCTGACTTAAATAGTTAGCTAACTAGCTAACTACCTAGCTAGACAGTTGACTTAAATTGTTAGCTAACTAGTTAGATACCTAGCAAACAAACTGACTTAAATAGTTAGCTGCCTAGCTAGCTAGCTGACTTAACTAGCTACCTAAGTAGTTAGTTTGCTGCTTATATAACGTGCTAGCTTGGTGATTTAATCATCTGACTTAACTCATTAGCTAAAGAGTTAGCTAGCTGAGACAACCAACTGATTTAACTCGTTAGCTAACTAGCTAGCTAGCTAACACATCCAGCTGACTTAACTGATTAACTAACAAGCTAGCTAACCTACTCAAGCAGTTGAGCTAACTCGCTTGCTAACTAGCAAGCTACCTGACTCAACCAGCTCATTTAACCTGATAGTTAACTAGCTAACAACCTGACTCAACCTGCAGATGTAACCCTTTAGCTCACTAGCTAACTAGCTGTCTTAAACATTTGACTATTTAAAAAAGCTGACTTAACTAACTGACTTAGGTAACTGGCTTAACTATTTTGATAACTGACTTAACTGACTGAATTAACTAGTTAGCAAGCTGACTTAACTACCTGAATTAAATACTTAGCTAACTATTTAACTGGCTGAATAACTAGCTGATTTAATAATTAGCTAACTAGTTGGTAGCAGACTTAATTAGCTGACTTAGTTAGTTATCTAGTTAGCTAGCTGACTTAGCTAGCTAAGTAGTTAGCTAGCTAACTTAGTAGCTGACTTAACTAGTTGGATAGCAAGATA
>NW_007251781.1:0-6137 GCF_000164805.1 Carlito syrichta
CGTTTAACCCACAGCAGATGGCCTGTTGATTTTAAGGACTGAGGACTGCTATAACCTCGATTCTTTTTCTTCCTTGGCAAGGGACTGTGTATTTTCCTGTATATTTGGACTCTCATTAGTTGCATCCTGCTTCGAAACTCTTATTCTTTATAGAAGTTTCCCAGATGCTCTGTAGATTTTTAGGAGTGAGGAATCGTGTAACCCAGATTCCTTACTCTTTCTTAGCAAAAGGTCATGTAGTTGCTGTAAATAAGGATGCCACTTTTCAGATTCATGCTGAAAAATACCATGATTCGTGTTTAGCCCATAGCAAGATGACCTTAAGCTCTTTGGGATTGAGGACCCGAGTAACGTGTATTCTTTATTCTTACTTAGCAAACCGCAGTGAAGTTTTCTTCATGTGAGGACTCCCATTACCCAATTTCTCCTTCAAAAACCTGATTCTTGATTACGTCTTACGAAGATGGTCTTCAGTTTTTGGGATTGAGGACTCATATAAGGAAGATTACTTATACTTCCTTAGCAATGTGACGTGTAATTTCCTGTATATGACGACCACCATTACCCAGCTTCCTACTTCACTCTGCAGGATGCCGAGACCGCTCCTCGTGACCGAGAATATCAGTTTTCTGGATATCAAGAGAAAGACGTCCAGAATGTTCTTGGGGTACTGGAATCAAAGATTCCTGATTCTCCTTCATGAGACCTCCCAAAAATTGGAATATTCCAAACTCAAAACCCCTATTTTTACCTGCCCACCCACAAATTTTCTGTACTTTAAGGTAACCTGAATCGAGGAATTTTGTGCCAATATGCCTTTTGATTCTGGGTAATATAATTATGGACGTAGAACGTCCCAGGAAAAAAAAGGATTTCCAGGGCCAAATCCTTGATAACCTCTAATAAGAGGACCAGTAAGATCCCGGGGATCTGTAATGACATTTATAGCATATCCACGGAGCAAGTAGCTCTGAATATGTTGGGTCCCAGAAGCCCAGGTTGCCGATTAAACCTTATCAGGAAGCCCTGTATATTACCGACAATGAGAACTCCTAGAACCGGATTCCCTTTTAATTCTCAGTAAGATGCCCTGATTTTTCCTATCGATTTGGATTCCAAATTAGTACATGAAAAGTCAGATGCCCAGAAGTTTCCTAGGTTCGTGTATTCCATGATTCCTGGTTACCATTAAAAGTACGTAGTAAACATTTGGCACGTTCAAAACCCTTGTCCCTACTCAAAATAAAAAGAGACACGGAAGGGGAAGGATTATAAGGTTCACCTTTAGATCAAGTTACTTCCAAATATGGCAAGAAGATTCTTTTCGTCCTGGAAACTTGCCTTCGTTGTTCTGAGGAACAGAAACGCCTTGGAATTCCCAATACAATTTACACATTGTAAAAGGTTCAGAATGCTGCTGGGGTCCTGAAATGACCAATTCATTATATCGGAATGCTAAATTGCTCTGAAACATTTGGGGAGCTCGAAGATCTGTTTCTTGTTGGTCCCATAGCACACAACCTGGGAATTTTTTGGATTGAGGGCACGTACAACAATGATTCTTTATTCGTAGTTAGTTGGAGGTCTTGTAGTGTCCTGTATGTGAGGACTCTCTTTACCTTGATTCCTGTTTCGAAACCCTGATTCTTGTTTAGCCCTTAGTAAGAAGTCATGTAGATTTTTTGAAAAAGGAACCGTGGAAAACAGATTTCTTCTCTTTTATTAGCAAGAGGCTATGTAGTGTCCTGTATATGAGGTGTGCTATTACCCACATTCATCCCTCGAATCCCTGATTCTTCTTTAGCCGTCAGCAAGATACCCTGTAGATATTCAGGACTGAAGGCTCGTATAACACAGATTTCTTATTTCTTATTTTTAGCAACAGGCATGCAGTTACTTGTATATGAGTACTCCTGTTCACAGCTTGATTCTTGTTTAGATCTTAGGGGGATGCCGTATATTTTTTTGGAGATGGAGAAAACATATCACCCACATTCCTTATGCTTTCCTGGGGAGAGTCAGTACATTTGTCAGTTTTTGAGCATTTCATTTCTCTAGTTCATGCTTCAAAAACACAAATGCGTGTTTAGTCCTTAGCAAGAAACCCGGAAATTTTAATGGGAAGGAGCACACATGTAAACCAGATTCCTTATTCTCCTTTAGCAATAGACAGTGCAGTTTCTTGTATATGAGGACTCCCATTATCCAGATTCCTACTCCCAAAACCTGAATGGTGGTTATCTTTTAGCAAGACGGTTTGTAGGTTTTTGGGATGGAGGCCTCGTGTAATCAAGATTCCCTATTCTTTCGTAACAACAAGTCGTGTAGTGTTCCTTATTTGAGGACTCCAATTACTGAAATTCCTGCTTCATTCTGAGCAAGACGCCAAGATATTTCCTGATGTCCTAGAATTCCAATTGCTTGGAAATCAAGAAAAAGAATCCCAGAAAGTTCTTTAGGAATTGGAACCCAAGATTCCTGGTCCCATTTGAAACACACACTAAAAATGTGGCGACATAGAAGCCCAGATTGCTGATTCAACCTTGTCAAGAGACTTTGTAGATTTAGGCGATTGAGAACTCCAAGAACCGGATTCCCTTTCCGTTCTCAGCAAGATGCCCTGAATATCCCTGTTCATGTGTATTCCAAAGCCCTGTGTACAAAGATGCAGATGCCCAGATGTATCCTAGAGACGTGGAATCCATGGATACTGGTTACATTTTAATTATTCATACTAAATATTTGGCAACTGCAAAACCCTCGGGCCCTCTACAAATAAAGTACAAACGGAAATTTAAGGATTACCAAGTTCACCTTAAGACCAATGTTACATCCAAATACGGCAATATGATACTTTTTTTCCGGGAACCTGGCCTTAATTGTCCCGAGGAACTTTACAGATTTGTACTAGCAGGTACCCGAATACAACTCTCAAGAGGAACAGAATGGTGCTGGAGTTCTGATATTATTGATTCATAATACCCACAAGCCAAATATCTCTGAAACATGAGACGAGCTCCAAGCCTAGATGCTTGTTTATACTGCAGAAAGAGGCCCAGAAAATTTTTCAGATTGTGGACTAGTATATCACAGATTCCTTATTATTCTTTAGCGAGGGGCCGTGTAATGTCCTGTATATGAGGACTCCGTTTCCCCAGAATCCTGTTTGGAAACCCTGATTCTTGTTTTGCAATTAGCAATATATCATGTGGATATTGTGACGGAGGAACCAAGTAAAATAGGTTTCTTAGTTCTCTTTAGCTAGAGATAATGTAGGTTCTGCATATGAGGAATGCTATTACCTATATTCCCGCCTCTAAACCTTGATTCTTGGTTAGCCAACAGGAGATGGCCTGTTGATTTTAAGGCCTGAGGACTGCTATAACACCAATTCTTTTTCACCTTTGACAAGGGGCTGTGTATTTTCCTGTGCATTTATACTCTCTTTAATACATCCTGCTTTGAAACTCTGATTGTTTTAGAACTTTCCAAGATGCTCTGTTGATTTTTGGGATTGAGGACTCATGTAACGCAGATTCCTTATTCTTCTTAGGTTAAGGTCATGTAGTTGCCTGTAAATAAGGACTCCATTTTCCAGATTCATGCTCGAAAACACAATGATTCGTGTTTAGCCCATAGCACGATGACCTTAAGGATTTTTGGGATTGAAGACCCGAGTGACACATATTCCTTATTCTTACTTAGCAATAGGCAGTGAAGTTTCCTTTATTTGAGGACTCCCATTACACAGATACCTACTTCAGAAACCTGATTCGTGGTTCCGTCTTAGGAAGACGGACTGTAGTTTTTGGATTGAGGACTCATATAAGGAAGATTGCTTATACTTGCTTACCAATATGACGTGTAGTTTCCTGTATGTGACGAGCTCCATTACCCAGCTTCCTGCTTCACTCTGCAGGATGCCGAGACAGTTCCTGGTGACCAAGAATTCCAGTCTTGTGGATATGAAGAGAAAGACGTTCATAATGTTCCTTGGGAACTGTAATCCAAGATTCCAGTTTCCCCTTCACAAGACCTCCCCAAAACGTGGAATATTCCAAACACAAAACCCCAATTCCTACCTGCCCGCACACAAGAATTTTCTGTAGTTTGACGTCACCTGAATCGAGGAGTTTTGTACCAATATACCTTTTGATTGTGAGGTATATGATTATGATCATAGATGGTCCCAGGAAACAAAAGGATTTTACACCCAAATCCTTGAGGATCTGTAATGACAGATTTAGCCTATCCATGGGGCAAATATCTCTGAAAATGTAGGGCCCCAGAAGCCCAGATTGATGATTAATCCTCATTAAGGGGCCCTGTAGATTCCGGAGAATGTGAACTCCTACAGCCGAATTTCCTTTGAATTCTTACTAAGATGCCCTGATTTTTCTTGTTGATTTGGATTCAAATTCAGTATATCAAAAGACTGATGCCCAGAAATTTCCTAGGTTCGTGGATTCCATGATTCCTGGTTACGATTAAAAGTACGTAGTAAACATTTGGCAAGTGCAAAATCCTTGTCCCTTCTCAAAATCACAAGAGACATGGAAGGTGAAGGATTAGAGGGTTTACTTTAAGACCGGAGTTACATCCAATTATGGCAAGAAGATACTTTTTGTCCTGTAACCTGGCCTTAATTGTTCTGAGGAAGCAAACGGACTTGGAGTGCCCAATACCATTTACAGATTTTAAGAGAACCAGAATGTTGCAGGATTCCTGAAATGACCGATTCAGAATATCCTCTTGTTACATTGCTCTAAAACGTGTGGGGAGCTCAAATATCTGTTTCTTGTTTGTCTCATAGCAGACAACGTGGGAATTTTTCGGATTGAAGGTGTGTACAACAATAATTCTTTATTCATACTTAGTTCAAGGTCATGTAGTGTCCTGTATGTGCACACCCTCTTTCCCTTGATCCTGTTTCAAAACCCTCATCCTTGTTTAGCCCTTAGTATGAATTCATGTAGATTTATTGATAGAGGAACAGTGGCAAACAGATTATCTCTCGTTTATTCGCATGAGGCCATGTAGTTTCTTGTATATGAGGATTTCTATTACCTACATTCATGCCTTGAATCCCTGATTCTACTATAGCCGTCAGCAAGATGCCCTGTTGATTTTCAGATTGAGGATGCGTATAACGCAGATTCCTTCTTTTTAGCATCAGCCGTGCAGTTACCTGTATATGAGTACTCCTGTTCATAAATATATGCATCGAAAGCTTGATCCTTGTTTAGATATTAGGAAGACGCCGTGTATTTTTTTGGAGATTGATAAATCATGTCACCCACCTTCCTTGTACTTTCTTAGGAAAAGTCAGTGCATTTTTCTGTATATGAGCATTTCATTTCCCTAGTTAATTCTTCAAAAACCCAAATTCGTGTTTATCCCTCAGCAAGAAACCCTGAAGTTTTATGGGGTTGGAGGACACGTGTAAACCAGATTCCTTATACTCCTTTAGCAATAGACACTGCAGTTCCCTGTATATGAGGACTCCCATTATCCAGATTTCTACTTCCAAAACCTGAGTGGTGGTTATGTCTTAGAAAGACGGTCTGTAGGGTTTTGGGATGGGGGCCTCGAGTAACCAAGATTCCTTATTGTTCCATGGCAACAGGTCGTGTAGTGTTCTGTATATGAGGACTCCCATTACTGAAATTTCTGCTCCGTTCTCAGCAAGACGCCAATATATTTTCTGGTGACCTAGAATTCCAGTTGCTTGGATATCAAGAGAAATACTCCCATAAAGGTCTTGAGGAATTGGAACCCACGATTCCTGTTCCCTCTTCAAAACACACACTAAAAATGAGGCGACATAGAAGCCCAGATTGCTGATTAAATCTGATCAAGACACTTTGTATATTGAGGCGATTTAGAACTCCAAGAACCGGATTCCCTTTCCGTTTTCAGCAAGATGCCCTGATTTTCCCTGTCCATGTGGATTCCAAAACTCTGTGTATAAAAATGCAGATGCCCAGATGTTTCCTAGGTACCTTGAATCCATGGATCCTGGTTAACTTTTATTAATTCGTACTAAATATTTGGCAACTGCAAAACCGTCGGCACCACTACAAATAAAGTACAAACGGAAATTTAAGGATTAAGGAGTTCTTCTTAAGACCAATGTA
>NW_007251782.1:0-1279 GCF_000164805.1 Carlito syrichta
GGGTAATGGGAGTCCTCACATGAAGAAAACTTCACTGCGGTTTGCTAAGTAAGAATAAAGAATACGCGTTACTCGGGTCCTCAATCCCAAAGAGCTTAAGGTCATCTTGCTATGGGCGAAACACGAATCATGGTATTTTTCAGCATGAATCTGAAAAGTGGCGTCCTTATTTACAGCAACTACATGACCTTTTTCGAAGAAAGAGTAAGGAATCTGGGTTACACGAGTCCTCACTCCTAAAAATCTACAGAGCATCTGGGAAATTTCTATAAAGAATAAGAGTTTCGAAGCAGGATGCAACTAATGAGAGTCCAAATATACAGGAAAATACAAAGTCCCTTGCCAAGGAAGAAAAAGAATCGAGGTTATAGCAGTCCTCAGTCCTTAATATCAACAGGCCATCTGCTGTGGGTTAAACAAGAATCAGGGTTTAGAAGCTGGAACATAGGTAATAGCAATCCGCCTATGCAGAATCTACATGATGTCTAGCTAAGGAGAAATAAGAACCCTCTTTTACATGGTTCGTCCATCACAATATCCAAATGACATGTTGCTAATGGCAAAAAAAGAATCATGGTTTCCAAACAGGATTCGGGGGAAAGGGATTCCTAATATACAAGACCTTTAAGGACCCCTCGGTATAAAAGAATAAGGAATGTGTGATACACTAGTACACAATCCGATAAATTCTCAGGGCGTCTTACTGTAGTATGAACAACAATCAAGGCTTAGAGCTCTTCTCATTTTTCTGAGATATTTGGCTTGTGGGTATTATGAATCAGTCATTTCAGGACTCCAGCAATATTCTGGTTCTCTTGAGAGTTGTAATCGGGTTTCTGATAGTACAAATCCCTTAACTTCCTCGGGAAAATTAAGGCCAGATTCCCGGAAAAAAAGTATCATATTGCCGCAACTGGATGCAACATTGGTCTTAAGAAGAACTTCTTAATCCTTAAATTTCCGTTTGTACTTTATTTGTAGTGGCGCCGACGGTTTTGCAGTTGCCAAATATTTAGTACGAATTAATAAAACTTAACCAGGATCCATGGATTCAAGGTCCCTAGGAAACATCTGGGCACCTGCATTTTTATACACAGAGTTTTGGTATCCCCATGGACAGGGAAAATCAGGGCATCTTGCTGAAAACGGAAAGGGAATCCGGTTCTTGGAGTTCTCAATCGCCTAAATCTACAAAGTGTCTTGATCAGGTTTAATCAGCAATCTGGGCTTCTATGTCGCCTCATTTTTAGTGTGTTTTTTGAAGAGGGAACAGGATTCG
>NW_007251782.1:1618-2783 GCF_000164805.1 Carlito syrichta
CACCCCATAAAACTTCAGGGTTTCTTGCTGAGGGATAAACACGAATTTGGGTTTCTGAAGAATTAACGAGGGAAATGAAATGCTCATATACAGACAAATGCACTGACTTATCCTAAGAAAGTACAAGGAAGGTGGGGGACATGATTTCTCAATCAACAGGCCGTCTGCTGATGGCTAACCAAGAATCAAGGTTTAGAAGGAGGAACATAGGTAATAGCAGTCCTCATATGCACAATCTCATTATCTCTAGTTAAAGAGAAGTAAGAAACCTATTTTACGTGGACCTCCGTCACAATATCCACATGATATATTGCTAATTGCAAAACAAGAGTCAGGGTTTCCAAAGAGGATTTTGGGGAAAGGGAGTCCTCATATACAGGACATTACATGGACCCTCGCTAAAGAAGAATAAGGAATCTGTGATATACTAGTCCACAATCGGAAAAATTCTCAGGGCATCTTTCTCTGGTATAAACAAGCATCTAGACTTTGAGCTCGTCTCATGATTCAGAGATATTTGGCTTGTGGGTATTATGAATCAAAAATTTCAGAATTCCAGCAACATTCTGTTCCTCTTGAGGGTTGTATTCGGGTATCTGGTAGTACAAATCCATAAAGTTCCTCGGACAATTAAGGCCAGATTCCCGGAAAAATAGTATCATATTGCCATATTTGGATGTAACATTGGTCTTAAGGTGAACTTGGTAATCCTTAAGTTTCCGTTTATACTTTATTTGTAGACGGCCCGAGGGTTTTGCAGTTGCCAAATATGTAGTACGAATTATTAAAATGTAACCAGTATCCATGGATTCCACGTCTCTAGGATACATCTGGGCATCTGCATTTTTGTACACAGGGCTTTGGAATACACATGAACAAGGAAATTCAGGGCGTCTTGCTGAGAACGGAAAGGGAATACGCTTCTTGGAGTTCTCAATTGCCTAAAACTACAAAGTCTCTTGACAAGGTTTCATCAGCAATCTGGGCTTCTATGTCACCACATTTTTAGTGTGTGTTTTGAAAAGGGACCAGGAATCTTGGGTTCCAAATCCTAAAGAACTTTCTGGGATTCTTTTTCTTGATTTCCAAGCAACTGGAATTCTAGGACACCAGAAAACATCTTGGCGTCTTGCTCAGAATGAAGCAGGAATTTCAGTAATGGAAT
>NW_007251782.1:3808-5392 GCF_000164805.1 Carlito syrichta
CATCATGGAATCCACGAACCTAGGAAATATCTGGGCATCTGACTTTTGATATAGTAATTTGGAATCCAAATCGACAGGAAAAAACAGGGCATCTTACTGAGAATTAAAAGGGAATCCGGTTCTAGGAGTTCTTATTTTCTGTAATATACAGGGCCTCCTGATAAGGTTTAATCGGCAACCTGGGCTTCTGGTACCTTACATATTCAGAGCTACTTGCTCCGTGGATATGCTAAATCTGTCATTAGAGATCCCTGGGATCGTTCTGGTCCTTTTGTTAGATGTAATCAAGGATTTGGCCCTAGAAATCCTTTTTTTTCTGGGATGTTCGACGTCCATAATCATACACACAAGAATCAAAAGTATATTGGCACAAAATTCCTCGATTCAGGTGACGTCAAATACAGAAAATTCTTGTGGGCCGGCAGGTAGGAATTGGGGTTTTGTGTTTGGAATATTCCACGTTTTGGGAGGTCTAGTGAAGGGCAACAAGGAATCTTGGATTCCAGTTCCCAAAGAACATTATGGACGTCTTTCTCTTCATATCCACAAAACTGGTCACCAGGAACTGTCTCGGCATCCTGCAGAGTGAAGCAGGAGACTGGGAAATGGAGTTCGTCACATACAGTAAACTACAAGTCATATTGGTAAGAAAGTATAAGGAAACATCCTTATATGATTCCTCAATCCCCAAAACTAGATGCCGTCTGCCTCAGACGGAACCACGAATCAGGTTTCTGAAGTAGGTATCTGGGTAATGGGAGTCCTCACATAAAGGAAACTTCACTGCCTATTGCTAAGTAATAATAAGGAATATGCGTCACTCGGGTCCTCAATCCCAAAAAAGCTGAAGGTCATCGTGCTATGGGCTAAACACGAATCATGGTGTTTTCGAGCATGAATCTGGAAAATGGAGTCCTTATTTACAGGCAAATACATGACCTTTTGCTAAGAAGAATAAGGAATCTGCGTTACACGAGTCCTCAATCCCAAAAATCTACAGAGCATCTTGGAAAGTTCTAAAATCATCAGAGTTACAAAGCAGGATGTATCTAATGAGAGTATAAATATACAGGGAAATAGCCCCTTGTCAAGGGTGAAAAAGAATTGGGGTTATAGCCGTCCTCAGGCCTTAAAATCAACAGGCCATCTGCTGTTGGCTAACCAAGAATCAAGGTTTAGAAGCGGGAACTTAGGTAAAAGCAGTCCTCATATGCAGAATCTACATAATCTCTAGCTAAAGAGAACTAAGAAACCTATTTTACGTGGTTACTCCGTCACAATATCCACATGATATATTGCTAACTGCAAAAAAAGAATCAGGGTTTCCAAACAGGATTCTGGGGACAGGGAGTCCTCATATACAGGACATTACACGGCCCCTCACTAAAGAAGAATAAGGAATCTGTGATATACTAGTCCACAGTCGGAAAAATTCTCAGGGAATCTTGCTGCGGTATAAACAAGCATCTATGCTTCGATCTCATTTCATGTTTCAGAGATATTTGGCTTGTGGGTATTATGAATCAAAATTTTCAAACTCTAGCAACATTCTGTTCCTCGTGAGAGCTGTATTCGGGTATCTGG
>NW_007251783.1:0-843 GCF_000164805.1 Carlito syrichta
TCCCATGTCTTTGTGGGTTTTGGGGGGACTTTGTTGGTGTCAATGTTTATTTTTATTCCACTGTGGTCCGAAAAGGTGCATGGCAGAATTTCAGTCCTTTTAACTTTGCTTATACTTGATTTGTGTCCAATTATGTGGTCGATCTTAGAATATGTTCCATGTGGTGATGAGTAGAATGTGTATTCTGTGGTCTTTGGATGGAGTGTTCTGTAGGCATCAATTAAGTCCATTTGGTCCAAAGTTACATTGAGGTTCCGGATCTCCTTGCTGATTTTTTGTCCTGATGATCTGTCTAGGGTTGTGAGTGGGGTATTGAAGTCCCCAGTTATGATAGTGTTAGAGCCAATATCGTTCTTTAGTTTTCCAAGAAGCTGCTTTATGAAAGTTGGCGCACCTATGTTGGGTGCATATATATTTAGAATAGATATTTCTTGTTGATGGATTGAGCCTTTTATCATTATGTAGTGGCCTTCTGTATCTTTTTTGATTTTTAATAGTTTGAAGGGTATTTTGTCTGAAATTAAGATGGCTACTCCTCCTTTTTTTGTATTCCGTTCGCCTGGAAGTTTGTTTCCCATCCTCTTACTTTGAGTCTGTTGTTGTCCTTTCTAGTGAGGTGAGTCTCTTGAAGGCAATAGATTGTTGCCTGATGATATTTTATCCATTTTGCCAATCTATGTCTTTTCAGTGGTGCATTTAGTCCGTTCACATTTAGGCTAATAATTGAAATGCAAGAGTTCATCCCTATCATAGAGTTCTTATAGAGTTGTTGTTCTTCCACTTGTTTTTTTGTCTTTCTTTTGGTTTTGGGGTTGGTTCATGTGCATTTTATTCTTTTTCCTG
>NW_007251783.1:863-1735 GCF_000164805.1 Carlito syrichta
CTGCTTTCCATGTTTATCAGTTTGTTATTTATTTCATTCACAGTATTCTTTATTACTGTTATTTCAGATATCAGCTCCTTCCTAATTTCTTCTTGTGTCTCCTCAATTCTTTTTAATCTCTCCATTAATGTCTTGATATCTAGGTTTGCAGTTTGAGACCCTTCATTCTGGAGTCTCTTCATTGTTTGCATTCCAAAGTCAGTTTTCTCAGTGTCTGCCCCCCCAGGGGTCTGCGAGAAACCCATACTCTTCTTTTGGTTTTTCTTCATTTGTGTAGATTTTTCTCTCTCTCCCCCTTTCCCTCCCCTTCTTTAATTCTGTTTTTGAGGGAAGGTGGGGTTTCTTTTGTTTCACTTCTGCAATATCCTGTTCTTCCTTATGAGGGTCTTCTAGCTTTGTTCACTTTTGAGGTTGGAGTGTGGGCTGTGCACTGTACTTTTTGAAGTTTTGAGGTTTAGTTGATGAGGAAGCTGTGGTTCAGAATGTATATGCTGATTCTAGCATCCACTAACAGGTGTATGAGCACACTGGAACCTATTTCCCTCTGCCTTACAATCTGTCCGTGCAGTAGAATGTGGGCGTGGCTCCTGGATTAAAAAGGGGGTATAAAAGAGGAAAATAATGGAGGATGGGGTGTCAATAGGAAGTTAGAAAGAGAAAAGAGTGAGAGGAAAACAGGCATACATACCAACTATCAGTTGAGAAAGAGACACAAGGCGAAGAGAAGTGAAGAAAGACAAGTAAGAAAGATTCCCTAAAGAATACTGATAGCTACACAGAGACAGACTAATAAAATCATGAGACAGTGTAAGTCAGAAGGCAAACAACAAAGGTGATCAAAACAAACAGTCAAAATGATAAAATCATAAGTC
>NW_007251783.1:2267-21705 GCF_000164805.1 Carlito syrichta
GGCATGAGATGATGTAGCCAGGGAGGGATCTGAGATCTGAGACTCTCACGCAGCAAGGTCACGTATGGTGCACAAAAAATTTTTAAAAGAGGATAAAACATATCTTATATCAGATGGGGAAAATTGTTTAAAAATGAAATTCAAGGTGATATAAGATCATTATTATCACCCTTAAAATTGTTGTTTTATATAGGAGTTTTTGTATTTTAATAATTTTAATTGTCAGCAATGCAATTTTGTGGTTTATAGTAGCTAGACAAATCTTTTAAAAATTGCATTAATATAGTTTACTTAGGTATTTTGTCCCATAGGTTCTTTTAAATATTTTAGGAGCAGCCAAAATTAAAATATTCATCAGCTTTATTTGCCAGACAGTAACATTTCTCAAGTATCTCCAACTGACACTAGTTTAGTAAAAATTTTTTTGATAACTTATTACCTTTAAATTGTTTATCTGAAACTGAAAAAAATCAAGATTCAATTATTATGACTCATCCAACCTAATAAAAGTAAACAAGTTATCAGCATCACGGACACTTTTTATACTGGCATGTTACATGAGACCCTTCAGTAGGTCCTGAGTACTGCCCCCCACAAGCAAACCTAGAGCTCTCTTAACCCAAGTTACAATGGCACTGCTTCTCCAACCAGAAGACCACATCCACTTAAGATACTGTAGGAGTCCCCACATGGGGCACATCAAAGAAAAGAAGTGAGAAATCCATGAATCACAGAGCAGCTGACAGGTCCTTTCTCAGTAATGTGGAATCCACAGAGGTAAAGATTGAGGCTTCTGTAAGAAAAATATTTGTGCTCCGTTATGAAGAATGCACTTTGGTGAAGAAAGGAAATGAAAGAAAGCATGCAATTCATTTAGGAATTTTGGACATAGCCTTTTAGAACAGAGGGTAGGTCATCACCTAGAAATTTTATATATTTTTCAAAAACAGATCTGAAAGATCTTTCTGGAAAAAAACTTGCAGAATATTTAGTTTTTATTTTCGTTGCTCTTAAGCTAATTTTTCCTCAGCAATAAATTAATCATTTTTCTGTTTCATGTAGCCAAGCAATATCCCTCCTACATATGCTCAGTTTCTCATTTGACATCAGTTATTTTGACACATTTTTGCTACTTCCCTTCCCCAAGGCAACATTCCTGGACTTTTGGACATTTTACCCAGTTTCAGTATCTGAGATCTAAGAATATCAGAGCAGAGAGAAGTCTAAAAACCTTCAAGAGTGTTGGATAATTGTCAACTAAAGTAAATCTAGAATGCATGAACTTAAAGTTGCCTGAGAACAAAAATCTCAGTGCTATTCTATTATCAGTGTGACTCAGTCAGGTACTTTTCTCTCAGAAAGAAAGTCTTCATGGGTCCCTGTATTTGTCACCTTGAAATTTTTCTTAATGCTTCTCTTCTCCTTAGATGTCTTGGCTGTCATCAGAATCCACTTATGGCAATCCTCATTCAAATATCTGCCCTAATCTTAGCCCCCAGAGATCTTTCTCAAACTCTACTTTAAAAGATCATGGTTTTAATTCTATTCTGTATTCTTTTGTCCTGAGTTAATAATAAATGAATGCATGTGAGTCCAAATCTAAAAATTTTTAACCTATAGTATGGGTGCCATGAAAATACAGTAAAACTGTTGGAAGTGGTATAAAGAGTATAAGACTTTGGCCAAAATTATGACAGGAGAGCATGCTTTACAGAAATGTATGAAAAATTAAAATAATTCACTCTGTTAAATTCTTCTGCACATTTCTTTTTAAAATGTATATTACATTTCTTAAAAGTATAAAAGATGGCTATTAAATCTCAAAGTAAGCATTCTGCATTGCTGTGGTTTGTGGAAGCCTCTGAAGTAAAGAGAATCATTTACAAGCCATAGGAAATGGGAAGGAATAGTTTCCCTGGGGCAGAACCATGGACAGCAATCAGAGCAGCACCAAGGACAGCATTCAACTGATTTTTCACTCTACCCCACTCTTTCCCCAACTTTTAAATTTTTATCAAGGTGACACATAAATAGAAAGACCATATTATCTAACAGTATATACCAGGATACTTTTGAGAGTTAAAGGAGTCACTTTTAATATTTTTCCAGAAAAACAGGCAATCAATGAGAATGTTCTACACAAACTAGAATGAATAATCACCCTCTATACACAATTGTTAACATTTTTAATGAGCAGCGTCTGAGTCCTTAAACGGTCAGTGTCTGTCAGAGCAGCTCTTGGTCTGCAATGAAAGAGGAAGTCTCTCATTCCGATAGTAATTTTCTATGTCTATGTGTCAGAGATGCTAAGTGTGTTAATCAAGGAACTTCTTCCACAATGGCTAGGTGAGGATCTAATGGTAATTTTTGCCTTAAGAAATTCAGCTTGTTCTTTAAAGTTCTGGGATGCATCCTGGGAGCTGAGTGCTGCATGTGAGACTGAACATCAAATCTGACTTCCCAGAAGGAGTGATGTATCTTTTTAAAATATTATAATAAATTTGAGAGGTTGAAGAATGACAAACTTTAAAAACAAAATTGCTTTCTGAGGACAATGAGACAGAGGGAATGAAGCATAGTAAGTTGTCCACTAGCTAAGTGGACACATAGGCTCCACTGTGGTTGCCAGTAGTATTTGCCCTAAATAAGCACTAATTTCATTTAATGTTAAACAGAATTCAAGCACCTGTCTGTCTCATTGACATGTGCTCATTTCCTGACCACTCAGTTATATATATATTTACATGACTCATCTTGTCCAACATTAAACCACTTTAAAATCAAGACAGTAAGAAAAATACGCCAAAGAAAATGCAAACTTCCTAAATAGCCTTAGGAATTCCTCGTGAACACTCCCCGTCCTGTCTCCCCATCAACAACAAGAACTAGAAAAGGTAAGCTAATGATGGTGGAGTTGGAATGTGAAATTATAATCATTTAATACTGAGGCTCAAGGCATGGAGCTCCTTGTGTCTCCTGTGGGTTTCAGGGGAGTTTAGTGAAGCAAAGGTGGCTCCCCGTGTGCCCCTGAGATGTGACTCTTTGGCATTTAGCAGCTCAGAAACCTATGCAATGTATGTTAAATTTAAACTCAATCCTATTCCCTGGTTATTTGGGTCAGAAGGTCAAGATGACAACTCTATTTTCAAAGATTGTTGGTTTAGAAATGTTCCCTCTCTAAATCTGTAACTATTGAATTATTTTCTGTGCTCTGAACAAAGACAACCTCTGCCCCTCATTTGTTATCTTCTAGAATGCAAATGAGTCTTTTTTTCCATCAGCCCAATTAATTTAGCTTGGAGCATTTATATTTTAATTGAAGTGGCAGTTTTCATAAATATTCATCAGTCACAAATAAGTTTTCAGGGCCAGCAGGCCATGTGCCAGGTAAGAAGAACATGGATGTTTTCCTTTCCCTGGAGCAAATTCACACTCATGAATGCATAAGCAACCCTCTCTGCTTATTTAAATAAAATGATAATTTACTGAGGGCCAATAGGTGTGAGGTGTGTGGGTGAGACCTGAGAATACAAAAGCGAGCTCAATTATTGTAATGCATCATTCTATAGGCACATCTTTTAATTCATCTACCCATCTCTATGTGGTCCATCTTAACCTATACTCATATCTTTAATTTTATCCAAATATAATATAATTTAAGAAAAAATACTATAATACAAATATATTTATCTTAATAAAATGTCATAGAGAGGAAAAGCAGAGAGTTGAGGGAGCAAGGAAAGGTTTAGATGTATACAAGACACAATGCAAACTGTGTTCTTTTATGGGTGGCAGAATTGCGGTTATCTTTTCTTTTGAGACACCTATTGTGTCAGTCAAGATAAGCTAGGTTATATGCTGTAGAAGACAATAACCTCAAAATATCAATATTGACTGTCAAAATGTTTGGTTCTTATTTACTCATTTTGAATGTCCATTGAAGTTGGCTGTGGTTTTTTTTCCTAAATCTTCTCTCTGGGACACAGTTGATGGGTGTCACCCCTTTGGAACATTGCTGGTCATCCTGACTGTGGGAAAAGAATATGACAAGACACATGCTGACCCCTAAATTTTCTTCATGAAAGTGATGCATGTTATTTATGCCCACATTATATGGCCTTAAGCAAATCATATGCTCACTGATTGCTCAGAACAGAAGGGCAGCCAGGGTCAGTGGCTCAGCCTGTAATCCCGTGCTTTGGGAGGCTGAGGTGAGTGGATTGCCTGAGCCCGTGAGTTCGAAACCCACCTGGGCAACTTGGCGAGACCTCATCTCTACAATAAATAAAAAAAAAAGAACAGAAAGGTGAGATTTCATGTTTCTCTCACAGGCAGCAGCATCAATGTATGGAGAGGTTAATATATATTATATATAATAATATATATATATGATTCTACAAGCTTCATATATATATATATATATGTCAATGATTCTACAAGCTTCATATGTGTCATTGACATATTGATAACCTATTTCTTTTTGAGTTGGATTCTCACTCTGTCATCCAGGCTGGGGTGCAGTGGCACACTCACGGCCGCCCCGGCATTGACCTACTGTTCTCAAGCAATCCTTCCACCTCAATCTTCCAAGTAGTCAGAATTACAGGTGAATGCTACCACACCCAACTAATTTTTGAATTATTGCAGAGAAGAGGTCTCGCTAAGTTGCCCTGTCTGGTCTTGAACTGATTACTTATTTTTAAGAGACACATATGCTTTGTGCATTAAAAGAAAATCCAATGAATTGAAACATAAGAAATAGAACATATTACAAACCTCATAGATTTTTTGAGCATAGATCCTTCCCCAGTTTCATTCTTCTGACTCTACTGTCCAGCAGAAGTTTGGCATGGAATAGAGAAATAAAATAAAAAATGATGTTAATGAAAATATTAATGATAAACTCAGAATTATTCTGATGATAAATTCTGCATATATAATTTTAAATAAAACACTGCATTCTGGGATGAATAATCAACATTGACAGTTTTCTTTTCAACAAAAGTCATTATAGGACTGAGGGTATTTATTTATTTTTTTAAATTAATTAATTATTAATTTATTTATTTCTACTTGATTTTCTGTAGAATCAGTGGCCAGTCTGTCCTATTCTGAGACCTACAGATAATCAAAGAGGAGATAAGTAAAACTTCATCATCTCTTTGGCCTCCCTATTCCAGTCACTTGGCATGGAACACTGGTAAGCATTGGGGCCTCTCCTGGTCTTATTCCTGAACTCACTAAAAAATTTACTTTGAGGCCATCTCCTGCTTCTTTCTTCAACTGATAAAATATTCCACAGTCACTCAAATGAGAAAATCAAGCAGAATAAACTTGCAACAGCTGATTAGAAGGGACTGGTGCTTGGTGAGAGTTAGTCATTCCAGTGTTTACAATGAAGAGAAGCTGAGTTTATTCTCTGATCTGGGAAGAAATTGAATAAATAAATAAATAATACTCCAGCCGTAGTTCAGGGGGAAACCTGAATTTAATTGATATCAGTAGTTTCAAGTATGCAGTGAAATGGCAAGCAGGAAAGAGATTTCTGCATAGTCTGGTCCAGATTTTCTCTAGATGGATACAAATATAAAGTCAGCATTGTTTACTGAAAAATTTTATCCACTTAATTTGTTTCAGTCAGTGATAAATAACCAACTGAGCTACCAGGAAGTCATTTAAGTGTCAGAAAAGTTCAATGATTAGAGAGTTTAATTTTAACCAATGAAACAAAGTCTGAAATATTGAATACTTATGTAGAAAAATTTAAGAATTATGAAAACATGTATTATTATACTGAGTGATGCCTACATAGAGCTGGCTTTAAAAAAAACAGGAATCTTTATGACTAGGATATCAAATTTTGTGAGACATTGCAGAGTGTCCGTCTATGTCTGTTAGGAACATACCCTATAATATTAGTAAAACTATTCTTGTGTTTTTCAACTAAATGAAGGTTCACTTTTGCTACTGATACAGAAGACACTTATGTAATTAATACTTAATGTAAGACTTATTCATATTGTACTTTTGCAAATTTTTTTATTGATGAATAAAATATTATTTAAAGAGGTAGCAAGAGGAGGAGGGAGAGGGATATGAGGGATGAAAAGTATAATAGAAAGATAGAGAAAAAATGTTCATAATCTGGCAAAACTAAAACAACAAACAAAAACATCAAGCTAACACCAGTCAAGATTAGCAAAGCTTTCTGGTTGACCCATAGCCTTTTGACTACAAATACCAGTAACTTGAACAATAGTGTTCAATTATTATGAATAATAACAAATGATTATTGTTTAAAGTTACTAAACTTTTGAGATTGTTTGTTATACAGTATTACTATGGCAACAGCTAACTGATAGAAAGCATACCAAAGTTTTCACTAACCTTAGAAGACTTGAGGATGTGGAAATAATTTTATTACACTGTACACAATTTTCCCTATCTTTCTCCTATATTTCTCATCCTTCACAGCCCTCTCCCTACTCCTCTTGCTACCTCTTTAAATAATATTTCATTCACCAATAGAAAAAATAATTTGTAAAAGTACAATATGCTCTTTTACATGTCTAGCTATCAGTTGGCTGTGGGCTGATTTAGGATGAATTTCATTGGGAAGACTGACTGTTCTCTACATTGTCTCTCTTCCTGGACAGCTTAGTGTCATGCTAGAGACAGAGGTTTAAGAAGAAAAAAAAAGACATACACAAGACCTTTGGAAGCTAGACTCAGACATGGCACATTGGCATGACCACCATCTTGACTAGAGCAAGTAATAAGAACACATACAATTCAAGTGTTGAAGGGTTGGAAAATATGCATTTTCTGAGTACTACCTTCCTCTGTCCTTTGGCCTGCCTTGCAGATGTCAGTAGTTAGCGAGAAGTGGGAACATCCTTAAGCACAAATATGCAGAGACTACTAGCTGGAAGTCTGTAGGTGCAACATAAATGGTATGTGATTGTGACACTGTCTGTTTCATCTACGTTCTACCTGCTGAAAGACCTCTTTTTTATTTCCTTTGCTGGGCCTACTTACAACTGACCTTAGACTTCAGTTTAGACACAAATTTCTAAGCAAGCCTTCCCTAAATGCTGACATCTTGATTGATGCTTCTGATACAATGTCCCAAGATTACTTCTAACTCTCACAATAATATTCATCACCCTATTGCTGACTTGCTTGCTTTTTGATTCTATTCCTCATCTAGATGTAAGATGAATGAACTCTTGGATTTTGCCAGTGTTGTTCACCCTCGAGTCCCACAGTGTCTGACACATAGTATATATCCAAAAAATAGTTTATGTAGTCTGAATAGAATGTAACCATGCCTTTGAACACAAATTTAAACCTGATTTTATGACAAGCCTGAATTAAATTTTCCATTAGACCCTAAATAAATAGTCCACTTTTTTCTCAGAATGACAAGGCATTTGACATACAGGAATTTTTGAAAAGAGCATCTTCTGCTTGGCAGATACAAAAATCATCTTTCTGGACAAAAAATGGAAAGTGTAAAGCAGGAAAGGAAATGAAGCCATACTAAGATAGGGTTTTTCAGCTGAATAATTGGATTTCTAAACACATGAATATTTTATGTCTCCTTGTATTAAATCATTCATGGAAAATATGTTGCTGTTAAATAAAATAGTATATGACAACAATCAGTAGACACATAATGATTTTCTCTTTCACACTTGGTTAGGTAAAAAGTTTGCCATAATGTGCTGCCTAAGATAAGTGATTATTATTTTTAGGAGCAAGAACATATGAGTACTTGCTGCACACTAGTGCTTTGGAATAAGCCTGACATAGAAAAAAGTGTTGAAGTAAATCATGCAGATCAGTCTTAGACACTGAACCTAAGCAAAGTAATTACAGGCACTATTGGCAATTGTCTCACTCGTAGTTTAAAGTCCAACTGAGGAGTTTAGGAAGTTCTTGAGCAGGACATTTCTTTCCTTCAACCAAGCAGCCCAGTCTATTTCTGATTTTGCCTTATACCATTGTACACACACACACTCTCTCCATGTCCCAAAGTATTGCCTAGGGACAAAGTCAAGTACAGTAACTAATCAAGTAGTTAATCGCAGTGTAATTTCAGTTCGTAAAACCAATCAATTGTCATCTTGAAATATGGATTCTAATGAAAGCAGATATTCTCAGATGAGTTGTCAGAAATTTAGATATAAAGTCCATAAATTTTTCAATTATAATGATATATCTTTACAAGCTCCTGCTCCCAGTGGTCTTCTTAAATTCCAACTACTATTCCAACTAGGATCTCTAACTGTATTGGCCAGTTTTATGTATCTAATTAGTTAAGATATTGTCTTAGGGGCTGCTATAAAAATTACCATAGGCTGAGTGATTTATAAACAACAGAAATTTATTTCACATGGTTCTTGAAGCTGAAAGTTTAAGATGGTACTACCAGCATGACCAGATTCTAATGAGGTCCCTCTTCCAGGTTATAGTCTGCTGACTTGTTGAATTCTTCTAACATGGCAAAAAGAGAGTTAGCTAGCTCTATGGTCTCTTCTTTTAAGAAATCTAATCTCATTAGAAGACCTCACCATCATGATCTAATTATTTCCCAAAGCTACCACCTCCAAATACCCACATTGGGATTAGGATTTCAACATATACATTTTGGAGGGACACAAACAGTAAATTCACATTAGCTGTAGTCCCCAGTCATTCAAACGCTAATCTTGGTGTTATTGTGATGGTATTTTGCTGATGTGATTAACATCTACAACCAGCTGTTTCAAAGTAAAAAAGATTATCTTGGATAATCTGAATAGGTTGAATCAATCAGTTTAAAGCCCTTAAGAGCAAAACACAGATTTCCCTGAGGAAGAAAAAATCCTTTTTTGGACTGTGGCCTTAGCTGCTGCCCAGAAGTTCCCTGTCTTTTCTTCCTGAAGATCTGTTCTACATATTTTGGGCTTTCCTAGTCAGTCCCCATAATTAAGCAAGTCACTTTCTTGCAATCTATAAAACAATCTTTCTATTAATCAATCAATCATCTATTATTTCTTTTTCTTTGGTTCAGTCTACTGTGAACTGATCCAGCACAGATTATTATGCTGGTTTTAAATGTATTATATAATAGATATATATGGGTATAAATATGGGCATAGTTCTATTTTCCATCTGTCTCTCAATGTCTATCATCTTCTACTTTATCTATCTGTCTATCTATCTCCTTGTTGTGCTGGTATCTTAAGCATAATTTTGGGATGCCTTTTCCATGATCAATACTGTCTTTCACTTACATCAACACTGGATCATGGAAAAGGCATTGAATTTTGTTTTACACTGGGATTATGTATAATAACTTATTCTTTTTTCCTTATAACATTGTTATTATTTTTATGTTTATTATCAAATTATTTATTTTGCTCCTGAAAGTCCTTTTTAAAAAAATTATTTATTTATTATAGAATTATGGAGTACAAGTGAGGATTTACTACGTAAGTGGGTTGCATGCAGGTGACACTTGGGCTTCTAGGTGGCCCTCACTCCCCTTGATAGGGGATCATGTATCTTTGTGTTGTCACAAGCCCCCCATCCTTCTCCTTCCCTCCCCTAGCGGTGCCCAAAGATTGCTAATCCCACCCTTGTGCTAATGTGATTAGTGATCAGGCCCCCTTATGAGAACACGTGGTATTCAGTGATGGCCTCCAACTGCCTCCAAGTTGTTGTGAAATCCATGATTTTGTTCTTCTTTATGACTGTGTAATATTTCACCATGTATAGTTACCACATTTTCTTTATCTGGTCCACTTTTAGTGGTCAGCAAAGTTGAGTTCATGTTTTTGCTATTGTGAATAGTGTGACAATAAACATGTGTGTGCAGGTGTCTTTTTCATAGAACAATTTATGTTCCTCTGGGTAAATTCCCAAGAGAGGGATTGATGGATCATATGGGAGATCAATTTATAGTTCTTTTAGGAATTGCCACACTGCTTTCCATAGAGGTTGAACTAGCTTGCACTACCACCAACAGTGGTATTCCCTTTTCTTTGCACCCATGCCAGCATCTGATGATTTTGACTTATTACAGATGGATACTCTTATCAGATTAGTATCTTAATTTAGTTTTGATTTGCATTTAGCTGGTGATTAGTGAGGCTGTACATTTTTTCATGTGTCTGTTGGGTGCTTGTAAGTGATCTTTAGAGAAGTGTCTGTTCATGTCTTTTTTGACAGGATTGTTAGGTTTTTTCCTTTTACTTCGTTTGAGTTACTTGTAGATCTTGAATGTTAGGCCTTTGTCAGGTGCATAATTTGCAAATTTTTCCCCCATTCTATGGGTTGTCTCTTTACTCTCTGGATGGTTTCTTTTGCTGTGAAAAAACTTTTCAGCTTGATGAGGACTCCCCTGTCTACCTTAGCGTTTGTAGCATTCGTGCTTGGGGACTTAGTCATGAATTCATTGCTTACTCTGATGTCCAGAAGGGTGTTTCCTATGTTTTTCCTAGCATTCTTGTAGTTGAGGTTTTAACGTTTAGGTATGTGATCCATCTTGCATTGATTTTTGCATTTGGTGATAGGCAAGGGTCCAGTTTCCTTCTTCTGCCTGTGGTTAGCCAATTTTTCCAGTACTATTTGCTCAATATGGTCTTCTTTCCCCAGTGATTGTTATTTGTGGCTTTGTCAAAGATGAGTTGGTTGAGAAACCATGTTTTTACTTTCTGAATCTCTGTTCTGTTTCATTGGTGTTATGTGCCTATTCCTGTACCAATACCATGCCATCTTGGTTACTGTAGTCTTGTAAAAAATATTTAAAATCTGGAAGTGTGATACCTCCTGCTTCGTTTCTTTTGCTGAGGATTGTTTTAGCTATTTGTGCTCTTTGTGTTGTGTTTTGTTTTGCTTTTAAATGAATGTCTGCACTGTCATCTTCAGGTCTGTGGGAAAAGGTGTTGGTAATTCGATGACTAATACAATGAGTCTTTAGATTGCTTTGGTAGGATGGATATCTTGGCAATATTGGTTCTTCTAATTCATGATCATGGCATTTTTTCCGTTTATTTGTGTCATCCTTTGTTTTCGTTGAGGAGTTTTCTTGTTGCAGTTCTTGTTGTAAAGGTCTTTCCCTTCTCTGGTTGGGTAAATATCAAGGTGTGTCATTGTGTGTGTGTGTGTGTTGTGGCCATTGTGAATGGAATTTTTATTTTTTTAATTTGTTTTTATTTGGTTCTACTCCTGCTTGTTGCTTGTGTATAGAAATGCAACTCTCTTTTGTACGTTGACTTTGTATCCTGAAATTTTACTGAAGGCATTTATCAGTGAGAAGAGGCTTTTGACAGACTCCCTAGGGTTTTCTAGGAATTTAATCATATCATCTGTAAAAAGGAATAGAACGAAATAGTTTAACTTCCTCTTTTCCTACTTGGGCACCCCTGATTTCCTTCTCTTGTCTGATTGTTCTGGCTAAACTTCTTATTTGTACTTTCTCTCTCTCTCTCTTTCTCTCTCTCTCTCCCTCCCTTCCTCCCCCCCACCCCTCAAGAATCTGGTCAGAGGTTCATTAATATTATTAATTCTCTTAAAGAAACAGCTTTGTGTCTAGTTGATTATTTCTATAATATTTTGTCTTCTATATCCTGCAATTGTGACTTTATCTTAGTTATTTGGATTTTTTTTCTGCTGAAATTAGGATTTAGATGATCTTGCCTTTCCAGTTCCCTTAGTTGTAATGTTAGGCTGCTTACTTGCAATCTTTCTATTTTCTTGAGTTGTGTATACAATACTATGAATGTTCCTCTCAACATTGCTTCATGGTATCCCAGAGATTTTGATGTGTCTTTATTTTCATTTCTTTCCAGGAATCTTTTTTATTTCTGTCTTAATTTCTGTCTTGACCCAGAAGTCATCCAGCAGCATGCTGTTTGGTGTCCATGTCTTTGTGTGTTTTGGAGGAATCTTGTTGGTGGTGAGCACAGGTTTGCTCATTTCACTTGGGCTCTGATTGTCATCCATTGTGTCCTGACCAGGACTCCTCCCACATGGGTGTTATGACTCTGCATGACTAGGAAGGAGGAAACTGACAGAGTGTGTTAGGATCTCTCACCCACTCTCATGCACACTGCAGGGCTTCAGGTACTATGCAAGTCTGGCATACAGTGTGGGATGGGGTGTTTGGAATCCAGCATCTGCCTTTGCCGCACTCTGCATACTGGTCTCTGTATGTTACAAGAGACCGCCACTGGGTGCAAGGTGTTTCATCTGCCCAAAACCATTCAGGGTGCCTGTATCTAATGGCAGCTCTGCCCTACTCTCTGCCTCACTTGGCAAGAGAGGCACTGGTCTGCTACTTCTCAGTAACCATCTTCAATCTTCCCCTGCAAAAAATCTTTCTTTTTTATCCCTGAATACCAACTGCCCAAATAAGCTCATGCTTATACTTGTAGTCTAGTTATTTAAATAATGCCTCTTTTATTTTTACTACAAGTGAATCATTTTGAATACTATCTTATATTCTACAATATTAAGCCTAAACTCAACCTTTAATTTTTAAATGTGTGGCAGTGGTAATGGTTACTTGGTAATCTTTCAAACTGATAAAAAATCAATGTCCCTGCATTGAGATTGCTCACACTAGCCCCAGGTAGCTTGGCATGAAGTTGGAAGTCAGGGCATAGCCTGAGCATATTGGCCCAGGGAGAGCTTTGCATGACTTGTTCAGTGTTTAGGTATTTGGAGATGGTGATTCGCATTCTTTTTCCAAGGCTTCACTCTTCCCCATCACCTTCCACTCTCACCCACTGTGCTTTTACAGCAGCAAAGCAGAAACCATTCTTCTATGGGCTCTGCCTATTCCCTCAGAGTCTATAGGCTCAACAGATGCAAGAGAGTTTCTAATCTGCTCCCTCACCCCCTGTAATGTAAACCCAACAAGTACTACACATGAGAAATATCGCATGCCGTGTTGATGCAGGACTTGGCCACTTGGCCAAGGAGGTTTGCCTAGTGAATGATGATCAGCTCTGGAATTCCCCAATTCACAGGGATTAGAGAAGACTCCTGGAACAGTCAGCAAGAGAGAGCCATCACTCTATTGGAATATGGTCATGAGAGACCCTTAGAAATAGAAAGGAATTGGCTACTGAGACCCAAAAGTAGACCCTTAACTGTGACATCAAAAAAACCTTGAAACTTTGCTAAGAGTTTCCTTCAGAATGGAGTCACCGCTGATGGAGAACCACTTTTCCAATGTCACGTTTGAAAAACATATCAATGCCAGGCATAGGACTCAGAACCTCATAGATTTTCTGTAATATTAGTCCTCCTCCCTCTCTCCTTCATTGGGCTCCTGTGTCGAGTTCCTGTCCCTGGAGTACTGACCTGTGCTTTCCCTCAAGCCCAATAGGTACCTGTGCCTGTGAAGTCCATCCTTGACAGTCAGCGCCAGCTGTATGGCCTTGTCTCATGGCCTTCCAGTGCAAATGATGCCATCTCTACCACTTTACATCCCTGTCTCCACCAACAGAACAAAACTTAAAATTTGGATCCAGCTCTGTTAACTCAACTGTCCCATGGTGACTCTTAAGTGCCTAGTTATGGTTCCAGCCCTTTCCATCATCTCTCAAAGTATCTCACTTTTGGATCACCAGAAAAGAGGGAAGAAGAGACACCCGCACCCTACCGTACATGTATCCAAATGTTTGGGGTGCTCAAAGAAGAACCCGTTGGCAAAGATGAGACTAGAATAAATAAGAGAACAGAGGAGTGTGAGGAATTCTAAAACCAAAGACATTTACTCAAACATATCTGCAGAGCAACGTGTTAATATGTGTCCCCACTCTACAGTAACCTTAAAACTCAGATATTTCAGTGTCCATAGTTTTAACTCATAATTAAAAGGTATTTTATCATCATCTTCACTCAGTATAGAGGTTTTAGGGCCAAGTATGAGAGGTAATTAACTGTAGCATGATCTGTTCTGACATGACAGTGAGGCTTGAGATTGAAGATCTTTTTTTTTTTTTTTTTTTGAGTTGGAGTCTCACTCGGTCGCCCAGACTGGAGTACAGTGGCCGCTCCCGGTCACCGCAGCCTCGACCCACTGGGCTCCAGCGATCCTTCCGCCTCAGCCTTCCAAGTAGCCGGAAATACAGGCATGCACTACCACGCCTGGCTTATTTTTTGATTTATTGTTGAGAGGAGGTCTTGCTGCCCAGGCGGGTCTCAAACCTGCGGTCTCAGGCAATCCACTCACCTCAGCCTCCCAAAGGCGTGGGATTACAGGCTGAACCACCAAGCCCAACTCGAGATTGAAGATTTTAAAGACATCAGTAACATTTATTTTTCACTGCCCCTAGAAATGTATAATAAGATAGGTTATAGGATAGGTAAATCTACTACCAAGAAATTTCACCGTGGCTAACTGCTTTGTTGGTCTATATCAACTCTACATATTGTAATATCTCAAAAAGAAAACAGGACACCTCATACTGTTAAAAAATGAAGTAGGCTTTGAACATAGATTTCTCAGATCTTCAATTAAAATATCAGTGCTTCTATTAGAATCTCAGGTCACTGATTTCTCTTCCTTATCCTGTTTTTGTAGCTAGAATACCTGTGAAAAATAACATTCTGAATTCCCAAAATGCCTTATCTTTCTGTGTTTTGGTAATTAACAGAATGAATTAAAATGAGCAACAGTGTCAATGCAATGTTTTCTTTACCCTAAAGGAAAACATGATGAGTAAAATTCAGAATAAAAATCATATGCATATACCTTTGCGTGCTAATATGGAATAATATTTAAGATTTATTGTTAAACAATTCAAAAATTGGAAACATGGGTGACATATATAGGTAAATACATATGTACATACACAATACACACACAGATGTATCTGTAAGATATTTCTGAAATGATATGCATGCTCAGATGTGTGTATGTGCACACACACACACACACATACAAAGAAAACATAATTGAGAGAAAAGGAAGAAGGAAACTAGAAAGTTGAAAGATAGGGAGAAAACTTACTTTCTCACCACAAACCTCACCGCGTACCTCTTTATACTGTTGCACATACATGTACTAGTATTGAAAAACAAGTCATTGAAAAAATCAAGTTACAAATGACCATTGATTTCTTTCACTATATTATCTTCAACATTTGCAATTCTAGACACTGCATGCTTACTAAGAGGCAGACACTACGCTAAGCACTTTAAAATTTTCACTTCCTTTTCACAACCACTTGAAAGGAAGTTAATATTTTTTTATCACTATTTTTTATTTTGATATTGTGGGGTACAGTTAAGGGTTGGGCATACAAGTATGCTTCGTTCATGCATCCTTGTTGATAAGGGGTGTTTCCCCGTCCCCAGACAGATATTGACTACCGTTAATCCCACCTCCCTTCCCCTCCCCACCCCATAGTTTCCCACCACTGTCAGTCCTTTTCTTACAGTATTACGATGGATGTTCAAGGTCTACTATATGAGTGAGAACATGTGATACTCAGATCTTTGTTTCTGGAAGAGGTCACTCAGTATTATAGACTCTAGCTCCATCCAGGTTACTGCGAAATTCATGACTTTGTTCTTTTTTTTGTTATTTTGAGTTGGAGTCTCACTCTGTCGCCCAGACTGGAGTGCAGTGGCCGCTCCTGGCCACCGCAGCCTCGACCTGCTGGGCTCCGACGATCCCTCCACCTCAGCCTTCCAAGTAGCCGGAATTACAGGCATACGCTACCATGCCCAGCTAATTTTTTGATTTTATTGTAGATATGAAGTCTCGTCTGCCCAGGCGGGTCTCGAACCCGCGGGCTCAGGCAATCCACTCACCTCAGCTTCCCAAAAGCACGGGATTACAGGCTGAGTAATCGAGCTCGGCTGATTTTGTTCTTTTTTATGACTGCGTAGTATTCCATCATGTATATGTACCATATTTTTTAAATCCAGTCCTCTTTTGTTGGGCAGCATGGTTGATTTCAGGTTCTTGCTATTGTGAAAAATGCTGCAATAAACATTCGTGTGCAGGTATCTTTTTGATAGAGTGATCTGAGTTCTTCAGGGTATATTCCCAAGAGGGGGATGGCAGGGTCATATGCGAGGTTGATATTTAGAGCTTTTAGAAATCACCACACTGCTTTCCACAGAGGTTGCACTAGTTTGTGCTCCCACCAACAGTGTAGAAGTGTTCCCTTTTCACCACACCCTCTCCAGCAACTGTTCATTTTTTGAGTTATTGATAATTGCCATTCTAACTGAAGTTAGGTGGTATCTCAATGTGGTTTTGATTTGCATCTCCTTGATGATTAGTGAGGTTTAACATTTCTTCATTTGTCTGTTGGTTGTTCGAATGTCTTCCAATTCCTGAACAAAACCGGAAACCCACAAGCCATAAGAGATAAGATAGACAGGTGGGACCTCATTAAACTGACAAGCTTCTACAAAGCCAAAGAAACCATCAAGAGAGCAGGGAGACAGCCCACAGACTGGGAAAAGGTATTTGCCAACTCCAGATCTGATAAAGGCTTAACATCTCGAATCTGCAAGGAACTCAAATGTGATGAAAAGAAAAAAACAAACAACCCCATTATAAAGTGGGCAAAAGATATGAACAGACACTTCTCAAAGGAAGTTAATATTAAAGAGCTATTTTATAGATTAAAATATTGAGCCCTTGAGGGTTGCATTCTTTGGCTAAGCCACACAACTAATTAGCTGAGTCTCAGATCCAGTTGTGTCTGTACCCAGAGTCTAGGGCTTATTCACTAAATTTTCTTTGTCATTCAGAAAGAGTAAGGTTCAAGTATCTTTGATCAATTGCTTACATCTTATTTTATCAACACTTTTATGTGCTAAAATTTACACCAAAGAAAATTGGCTGTTGGTATAAGATAATTTTGGGAGGAAAGTGTTAATTAAATTTGATGATCTTAGAATCACTTTACTTTTCAGTATGCTGAATTTGAGTAATCAAAAAAGGGATTCTGATAATATGTTTTAAATGTTGCTTTGGCATTTTGCAGCAGCTGCTCTGCAGAGTTCTAAGTTATAATAATACTTCTTTTCTAGACTTTGTTATGAATTTCTAGTGGAAATTATCATAGTTGTATAATTGTAAATTTCACTAATAATATAGATAGTGGATCTGTGACACGTTCCCCGGATATGTGGTTTGATGAAGATGAACTCTATTGATTTAACATTAGATAAGCATTTGATGGACTCCTAATGACTGCCAGATGCTGAAAACATTGTTTTATTTTGAAAACAAAATAAGTCATTCTGTGGAGCTTTGAATCAATCCAATCAGAGCTCATGTAAAATTTCTATTAATAAATCATTTGGTTTATAAATAATAATAAGTGAGATTTTTAAAAGAAATTACCTGGAAGAAATAATTCATAAAGTGGTAGGAACTGTCTGCTGCATAGACTATTATTCATAATTGGAAGAATGATATACTTCCCAAATAAAAATAAAAGTAGAATTATCTTAATAAAATTAGAATTATCTTTTTTTATTTGTTTTAAAGATGTGAGGTACAATTCAGGGTTAAGTATACAAATGTTGATTATGCAGGTACCCTTGTTGATGAGGTGTGCCCCTGCCTCCCCTGGCAGTTTTCCTCAACTTCCAATCCTACCCCCCCTCCCCTGGCAGTCCCACTACTGCCAATCCCTTTCTTATGGTATTATGATAATTGTTGAAGGTCTGCTTATGAGTGAGAATATATGGCACTCTGTTCTTTGTTTCTGTGATAGATCACTGAGTATGATCTACTCTAAATCAACCCAAGTTGCTGCAAAGTTCTTATGACTGATCTTCTTTATGGCTACATAATATTCCATTGTGTATATGTACCACATTTTTTTTAATACAGTCCAACTTCAATGGGCTGTATCATTGTTTCCATGTTTTTGCTACTGTGAATAGAGCTGCAACAAACGTTGTGCAGTTATCTTTATGGTAGAATGACTTGAGTTCCTCTGTGTATATTCCCAATAGGGGGATTGCTAGGTCATATGTAAGGACAATTCCTAATTCTTTCAAAAATTGCCACGCTGTCTTCCAAAGAGGTTGCACTACTTTGCATTCCCACCAGCAGTGCAGAAAATTTCCTTTTACTCCATGTCCTCACCATCATCTGCTGTTGTTTGTTTTATTAATGATAGACATTCTTACTGGGGTTAGGTAGTATATCTATGTGGTTTTGATTTGCATTTCTCTGATGATTAGTGAGGCAGAGCACTTTGTCACATGTTTGTTGGTTGCCCATATATCTTCTTTTGAGAAGTGTCTATTCATGTTTTTGCCCATTTTTTAAAATGGAGCTGTTTGTTTTTTCCATTCTGTGCATTTGAGTTCCTTGTGGATCCTAGATGTTGGGTATTTGTTGGATAAAGAATTGGCAAATATTTTTTTCCCATTCTATGGGCTGTCTCCCTGCTCTGTTGATGGTTTCTTTTGCATTGCAGAAGCTTGTCAGTTTGATGAGGTCCCACTTGTCTGTCTTATCTCTTATGGTATGGGCACTTGGGGGTTTGATCAGGAATTGGTTGCCAGCTCCAATTTCCAAGAGGGTATCTCTTGCATTTTCTAAGATCTTACAGTTTGAGGTTAGGTCTTTGATTCATTTAGAATTATTTTTTTTTTGTATGGTGATAGGTAGGGGTCCTGCTTCAATCTTCTGCATGTGATCAGTCAGTTTTCCCATTTACTGAATAGGTTCTCCTCTCACCAGTGGTTATTGTTGGAGGCTTTACCAGATGAGTTGATGAAGAAATTGAGGATTTGCTTCCAGAATCTCTATACTGTTCCACTGCTCTGTATGCCTGTTCTTGTACCAATACCGGGCTGTTTTGATTATTGTAGGCTTATACTAAAGTTTGAAGTTTGGAGTGATACCTCTTGCTTTGTTTCTTTTGCCAAGGAATGTTTTGGCTATTCGTGGTTGTTTATGTTTCCATATTAATTTCCATATTGCCATTTCCCAGGTCTGAGAAGAACAATGTTGGTAATTTAATGGGTATTGCATTGAACTGTAGATTGCCTTTGGTAGGGTGGACATCTTAGCAATGTTGATAGATCTTAACAATGTAGATTCTTCCTATCGATGAACATGGAATATTTTTCCATTTGTTTGTGTCTTCTTGGATTTCTTTGAGCAGTGTTTTGTAGTTCTCATTGCAAAGATCTTTCACTTCTCTGATTAGGAAAATATTGAGCTTTTCATCACTTTTTTTTTTTTTTGCTATTTTGAACTGGATTATGACTTTTATTTGGTTCTCCACATGCTTATTGTTGGTGTATAAGAATGCAAATGTCTTTTGCAGATTAATTTTGTATGCCAACTTTGCCAAAGCCCTTTATTAGCACAAGCAGTTTTTTTTTTAATTGTGAGCTACAATTCAGGGTTAGGTATACAAATATTCACTGTGCAGGTACCCTTGTT
>NW_007251783.1:21725-31145 GCF_000164805.1 Carlito syrichta
AGTTTCCCACTACAGTCAATTCTTTTCTTATCGCATTACGATAGTTGTTCAAGGTCCACTTATGAGTGAGAACGTGTGATACTCAGCTCTTTGTTTCTGTGAGAGGTCACTCAGTATTTTAAGCTCTAATTCCATCAAAATTGCTGCGAAGTTCATGATTTTGTTCTGCCTTATGGCTGAACAATAATATTCCATTGTGTATAGTTACAATTTTTTTTAATGCAGTCCTCTTTTGATGGGCAGCATGGTCGGTTCCATGTTCTTGCTTTTGTGAACAATGCTGCGACTAGCATACGTGTGTAGGTATCTTTTTCATAGAGTGATTTGTGTTCTTCCATGTATATTCCCAGTAGGGAGACTGCAGGGTCATATGGAAGGTCAAATTTTAGAACTTTTAGGAGTCGCCACACTGATTTCCACAGAGGCTGTACTAGTTTACACTTCCACCAACAGTGTAGAAGTGTTCCCTTTTCGCCACATCCTCTCCAGCATCTGTTATTTTTTGTTATTGATGATGGCCATTCTGACTGGAGTTAAGTGGTGCCTCGGTGTAGTTTTAATTTGCACCTCCTTGATGACTAGTGAGGCTGAACATTTTTTCATGTATCTGTTGGCTGCTCATAGGTCTTCTTTTGATAAGTATCTATTCATATCTTTTGACCATTTTATAATGGGGCTTTTTTTTTCTTTTCAGTACGTTTGAGTTCCTTTTAGATCCTTGATGTTTTGCCTTTGTCAGACATGGAGTTGGCATATTTTTTCCCACTCTGTGGGCTATCTCCCTGCTCTCTTGATGGTTTCTTTGGCTTTGCAGAAGCCTGTCAGTTTGATGAGGTTCCACTTGTTTATCTTATATCTTATGACCTGGGCACTTCTGGTTTTGATCAGGAATTGGTTTCCAATTTCAACTTCCATAAGAGTGTCTCCTGCATTTTCCAAGGTTCTTACAGTTTGAGGTTTTACATTTAGGTCTGTGATCCATTTAGAGTTAATTTTTGTGTATGGGGATAGGTAGGGGTCCTGTTTAAATTTTCTGCATGTGGTCAGTCACTTTTCCCAGCATGATTTACTGAACAAGTTCTCCTCTCCCCAGTAGTGGGGGGTGGAGGTTTTGTCAAAGATGAGTTGGTTGAGCAATTGAGGTTTTGCTTCTGGAATCTCAATTCTATTTCATTGGTCTACATGTCTGTTCTTGTACCAATACCAAGGCTGCTTTGTTTATTGTAGCTTTGTAATAAGATTTAAAATCTGGGAGTGTGATACCTCTTGCTTTGTTTTTTGTTTGTTTGTTTGTTTGTTTTATTTTGTTTTGCTGAGGATTGTTTTGACTATTCTTGGTTGTTTATGTTTCCATATGAATTTCTGTATTGTTTTTTCTAGGTCTGAGAAGAATGTTGCTGGTAATTTGATGGGTATTGCAATAAATCTGCAGATTGCCTTACGTAAAATGGACATCTTAACAATGTTGATTCTTCCAATCTGTGAGCATGGAATATTTTTCCACTTGTTTGTGTCATCTTTGATTTCTTTGAGCAGGGTTTTGTAGTTTTCATTGTATAGGTCTTTCACATCTCTGGTTAGGAAGATGCCAAGGTATTTCATCTTTTTTTGTGTGGCTATTGCGAATGGAATTGTGCTTTGTATTTGGATTTCTGTTTGTTTATTATTAGGCTATAGAAATGCTATTGTCTTTTGCACACTTATTTCATACCCTGAGACTTTGCCAATGTCCTTTATCAGTGCAGAGGTTTTTGACAGTGTATACAATTAAGTTGTCTGCAAAGAAAGATAACTTGACTTCCTCTTTTCCTATTTGGATAGGCTTGATTGCCGTCTCTTCTCTGATTGCTCTAGTTCGGACTTCCAAAACTATGTTGAACAGGAGGGGTGAGAGTGGTCATCCTTGTCTTGTTCCATTTTTTCAGAGGAAATGTTTCCAATGTCTTTAATGAACATAGATGCTAGCTGTGGGTTTCTCATAGATGGCTCTTACTATTTTGAGGTATGTTTCACTTATGCCTAGATGTTTGAGGGTTTTTATCAAGAAGGGCTGCTAGATTTTATCAAAAGTTTTTTCTGCATCTAATGATATAATCATGTGGTTTTTGTTTTTATGTCTGTTGATGTGTTTAATTACATTTATGGTCTAACAAATGTTGAACCACACTTCACAACAGAGATAAAGCTTACTTGGTCATGATGGATGATTTTTGAGATTTGTTGCTGAATCCAGTTTGCTAGGATCTTATTGAGAATTTTAGCATCTATATTCATCAAAGATATTGGCCTGCAGTTCTTTTTCTTTGTTGGATCTTTACCTGGTTTGGGTATCAATGTGATGTTAGCTTCATTAAATGAATTAGGGGAAGTTCCATCTTTCTCAATCACCTGGAATACTTTCAGTAGGATTGCTATCAGTTCCTCCTTGCATGTTTTGTACAATTCTGCTGGAAAGACATCTAGTACAAGCCTTTTTTTTTTTTTTTTTGGAGGTAGTTTCTCATGAAAGAGTCAATTTCCTTGATTGTTATTGGTCTATTAGGGCTTCAGTTTCTTCTTATGTCAACCTAAGGAGGTTGTGTGATGTCAGAGAGTCCTCCATTTCCTTTAGGGTTCAAGTTTGTTTCCATACAATTGTACATAGTAGTCTCTGATAATCTTTTGTACTTCTTCAGGGTCAGTTGTGACATCATCTTTTGTGTTTCAGATTGAGTTTAGTTGGGTTTTTTTCTTGGTCAGTCTGACTACAGGACCATTGATCTTGTTTATCTTTTCAAAGAACCAGGTTTTTGTTTTGTTGATTTCTTTGTATTATCTTTTTGTCTTGTATATCCTGGATTTAGGTTTTTATTTTGGTGATCTGGATTCTTCTTCTGAAGTTAGGGTTTTGGTGGTATTGCTTTTCCAGCTTTCTTAGGTGACTTGTTAGGCTGTTAACTTGTAACCTTTCCATTTTCTTCATTTGTGTTTGTAAAGACATGAATTCCCCTCTTACTACTGCTTTCATGTCATGCCAGAAGTTTGGGTAAGATGCTTCTTCATTTTCATTTGTTTCCAGGTATCTTTTAATCTCTGTTTTGATTTCATTGTTGACCCAGGAGTTGCTTAGCATTATACAGTTTAGTGTCCATGTCTTTGTGAGTTTTGGGGGAACTTTACTGGTGTTGATATTTATTTTTATTCCACTGTGGTATGAGAAGGTGCTGGCAAAATTTCAATCTTATAAAATTTGTTTATGTTTGGTTTATGGCCAATGATGTGGTTGACCTTGGAGTACATTCCATGTGGTGATGAGTAGAATGTGTATTCTGTGGTTGTTGTGTGAGTGTTCTCTAGGTGTCAATTAAGTCCATTTGTTCAAGAGTCTCATTGAGGTTCCGGATCTCCTTGCTGATTTTTTGTCTTGATGATCCGTCTGGGGTTTTAAAGTCCCCAGTTATCATAGTGTTAGAATTCATTTCTTTGTTAAATTTGTCTAGAAGCTTCTTTGCAAATGCTAGTGCTCCTATGTTACGTGCATATATGTTTAGGATGGATATTTTTTGTTGATGGATTCAATCTTTTATCATTATATAGCGACCTTCTTCATCTTTTAAAATTTTTGATACTTAAAGGGTATTTTGTCTAAGATTAGGATTGCAGCTCCAGCTTTCTTTTGTGTTCCGCTTGCCTGAAATTTTGCTTCCCATTCTCTTACTCTGAGTCTGTGAGTGTCCTTTCTGGTCGATGAGTCTCTTGGAGACAATATATTGTTGCCTCATGATATTTTATCCATTTTGCCTTTCTATGTCTTTTTGGTGGTGCATTCAGGCTAATTATTGAAACATGAGAGTTTATCCCTCTCATGAGGTTCTTATAAAGGTGTTTTTGTTCCTGTTTGTTTGTTGGGTTTCTTTTGATTTAGGGGTTTATTCATGTGTGTTTTCAATCTTTTTCCTGCACTCTTGTGAAGAATGTTGTTGTTATTTTTTCCCTTTCTTAGATGTTTAATACTTTCTTAAGTGTTTCTTGTAGAGCTTGCCTAGAGGCAGTGTAAGGTCTTAGGAATTGAATGTCTGGGAAAGGATTCAAATCTCCATCACTGATGAAGCTTAGTTTAGCTGGGTAGGTTATTCTTGGTTGAAATTGATTAGCTTTGAGAACATTGAAGATTGGGTTCCAAGCTCTCCTAGCCTGAAGTGTTTCTGTAGATAAATCTGCTGCTATTCAAATTTGTCTTCCCTGGTAGTAGTCTGACCGTTTTCTCTTGCTGCCTTTAGGATTTTTTTCTTTTGTACATACTTTGTTTAGGCAAATTATTGTGTCTGAGAGTTGGTCTTCTCATTTGTTGTCTTGCAGGGTTTCTCTGAATCTCTTGTGTTTGAATTTTCACATCACTGATGAGATGAGGGAAGTTTTTTTGTCTGATTTCACAGAATGTTTGTTCCAGGGAGGTCTCTGTCTCTTTTTCTGCCTCAGGAAATCCAATTATTCTTAGTTTCAGTCTCTTGAAGTAATTGCTCATCTCTTAAAGGTCTTGTTCTGTCTTTTTAAGCTTCTTTTCTATGCTTTTGACAGTTTGTTAGTTCTATATTTTGACCCTCAAGCTCTGAGATTCTTTCTTCTGCTTGGCTAATTCTGCTTTCCATGCTTATCGGCTTGTTATTTATTTCAATCAGAGTATTCTTTACTGCTGCTTTCTCAGTTATCAATTCCTTTCTACTTTCCTCTTGTCTCTCCTCAATTCTTTTTATTCTCTCTATTAATGTTTTGATATCTGGGTTTGTAGTATGTGACCAGTCATTCTGGGGGCTCTTCATTGTTTGTGTTCTAAAGTCTGTTTTCTCAGTGTCTGATCTCCCAGGAGTATGTGTGAGATCTATATTCTTCTATTTTTTTTCTTTCTTTTGTGTGGATTTTCCTCCTCACTTTTTTTCTTTTTTTCCCCCTCTTCTTTAATTCTGTTGTTCAGGGGTGGCAGGGTTGCTTTTACCTCTGTTTGCTTAATCTCCTATTCTTTCTTATGTGAATCTTCTAGCTTTGTTCACTTCTGCAGTTAGGCTGTGATTTGGGGGCTGTACTTTTTTTATTTTTTGCAGTTTTGAGATTTATTGAGCAGGAAACTGTGATTCAAAATCTATCTGCTGATCTCAGGATCTACCAACAGGTGTATGGATACCCTGGAACCCCCTCTCACTGCCTTGTAATCTGCCCATGCAGTGGGGGAATACGTTTACTTCCTGAAAGCAAAATGGAGTAAGAAAAACTGAAACAATGGAAGGGGGGAGGTAGAGGAAAGTGGAGAGTGAGAAGAGTAAGATGGAAAACAGACAAACATACTAACAAATGAAAAGAGACACAAAGACAAAAAAGATTTTAAAAACCCCAAAACTAAAAAATACAGACAATCGTACATACACACAAACCAATTAGACTCCTTATTGATTCTGTTCCCCTACACAAACATGAAGTCTAAAGAAAAATACCCCTAGCAAACTAACAGATAAATCAAGTATGCAAACGTTATCAATAACAGTAAGAAGAGAGAGAAAAGAGAAAAAAAGATAAGTAAAACAAACAAAGAAATAAAAAAAAAAAAGAGCAAAAACAAAAACAAGGGAATTAAGCATGCTGTTACATCATTCCTGTAAGTCTAAAGTCCTTCCAGCTCTGATCTCTAGCTCTCATCACAGGTTGGTAGGGTTGTTCACAGTCAGAATCTGATGCCTCAGACCTGCTGCAGGGAGGTTGGATCAGATCTGGGCTCAGTCAGCTTGCTGCCTGAGAAGTCTGCCACTCAGATATGACCTGTGTCCAATCTAGCATGGGGGAGGGACTTCTGACTTTCCCAGATTAATGTTATTACCTTAGGTCCCAAGCTAGAGGTTGGCAGAACTGGGCAGAGCTGGGTGGTGGGAGCCAAGGGCCACTCTTGACAGGGGAGGGAGTGGCTGCGGGAGGGAGCAGCAGCAGCTCTGTCAATGGAGTGGTACATGAGAGGAGCTTCACAGGCTGGGAGCTGTTCTAGCTAGGACTTCCAGCACCATGTTGAACAAGAGGGGTGAGAGTGGGCAGACTTGTCTCATTCCAGAGTTCAGGAAATGTTTCCAGTTTCTGTCCATTTAGCAATATGGTTACTGTGGCTTTATCATAGATGGTGCTTACTATTTTGAGGTATGTTCCTTCTATACCTAGGTGTTTGGGGGTTATTTCAAGAAGGGATTCTGGATTTTTCAAAAACTTTTTCTGCATCTAATGATATAATTATGTGTTCTTATTTTTACATCTGTTGATGCATTTAATTACATTTATGTTCTTGTGGATGTTGAACCAGCTCTGCATCCTAGGGATGAAGCCTACTTGGTCATGGTGGATGATTTTTGAAATGTGTTTTTGAATCTGGTTTGCTAGAATCTTGTTGAGGATTTTTGCATCTATGTTCATAAGGGATATTGACCTGTAGTTCTCTTTTCTTGTTGGATCGTTACCTAGTTTGAGAATCAGTGTGATGTTACCTTTGTAAAATGATTTGAGAAGAATACCATCTTTCTCAATTGCCTGAAATACTTTCAGTAGGATTGATATCAGCTCCTCCTTGTATATTTTATAGAATTCTGCAGGAAAGTCATCCAGGGATTTTTTTGGTAAGTAATTTTCTTATGAAACAGTCAATTTCCTGGGTCGTTATTGGTCTATTTAGTGTCTCACTGTCTTCTTGTTTCAACCTGGGAAGGTAGTTGTGATGTCAGAAAGTCTTCCATTTCATTTAGGTTATCAAGTTTGTTTTCATATAGGTGTACATAGTAATCTCTGATAATCTTTGTATTTCTTTTCTTTTTTTTTTGAGTTGGAGTCTCACTCTGTCGTCCAGACTGCCAGACTGAAGTGCAGTGGCTGCTCCCGGCCACCGTGGCCTCAACCTACTGGGCTCCGGTGATCCTTCCACCTCAGCCTTCCAAATAGCCAGAATTACAGGCATGAGCTACCATGCCCAGCTGATTTTTTGATTTATTATAGAGATGAGGTCTTGAGGCCCAGGTGGGTCTCGAACCCGTAGGCTCAGGCAATCCATTCACCTCAACCTCCCAAAGGCATGGGATTACAGGCTGAGCCACCGAGCCCAGCATCTTTTGTATTTCTTTGGGGTCAGTTGTGATTTGATCTTTTGTATTTCTGATTGTGTTTATTTGAACTTTTTCTCTCTTTTACTTGGTCATTCTAGCTAGGTGTCCATCAATCTTATTTCTTTTGAAGAGACAGATTTGATGTTTTCTATGATATTTTTGTCTTCTATATCCCATATTTGAACTCTTGTTTTGGAGTTCTGGATTCTTCTGCTATTATTAGGGCTCTGGAGGTCTACTCTTTCCAACTCCCTTATTTGACTTGTGAGGCTGTCAACTTGTGATTTTTCCATTTGCTTGATGTATGTTTGTAGAGACATAAATTCCTGTCTTAGAACTGCTTTCATGACATCCCAGAGTTTTTGGTAAGATGCATCTTCATTTTCATTTGTTTCCAGGAATCTTTTCGTTTCTGTATTGATTTCATTGTTGACTCAGTTATTGTTCAGCATAATGCTTTTTATTGTCCATGTCTCTGTGGGCTTTGGGGAAATTTTGTTGGTATTTATTTTTATTCCTCTGTGGTCTGAGAAGGTGCATGGCAATATTTCAGCCTTATGAAATTGTTTATGCCTGTTATGGTCAAGGATACAATCGGTGTTGAAGTATATTCCATGTGGTGATGAGTAGAATGTATATTATGTGGTTGTTGGGTGGAATAATATTTAGCTATCTGTTAAGTCCATTTGGTCAAGTGTCAAGTTTAGGTTCTGGATCTCACTGACTTTTTTCCTTGATGATCTATCTATGGGGTATTCAATTCCCCTTCTATAATGGTGTTAGAGTCAATATCTTTTTTTAAGTTTACTTAGTAGTTATTTTATAAATGCTGGTGTTCCTGTGTTAGGTGCATATATGTTTAGAATTCTTGTTGATGGATTGAAACTTTTATCAGTATGCAGTGTCCTTTTGTATCTTTTTAAATTTTTGATAGCTTAAAGGTTGTTTTATCTGATATTAAGATCATGATTCCTGCTTTCTTTTGTAATCCATTTGCCTGGAAAGTCGTTTTCTATTCTTTGACTTTGAGTCCGTGTGCATCCCTTGTGGGGAGATGTGTTTCCTGGATGCAGCAAATAATTGGGTCATGGTTTCTTATCCAGTTTGCCACTCTGTCTTTTCATTGTCGCATTTAGTCCATTCACATTCAGGCTGATTATTGAAATGTGATTTTTCATCTCTGTCATGAGGTTCTTATAAAGTTTTTTCTTTGTCTGCTTATTTTCTTTCAGCTTTGGGGTTCATGTATGTGTGTGCTTTCAAGTTTGTTGTTGTGATGTAATCTCTGTTAATTCTGTGCTCTGCTGTTATCTTGGAAAGTGTGTGGTCATTCTTTTTCTTTCTTTCTTCTGTGCTTAATACCTTTCTAAGTGTCTGCTGTAGAGCTGGTCTGGAACCTGCATAAACTTTAGGGATTTGGATGTCTGAGAAGTATTTTAATTCTCCCCCACTGATGAAGCTGAACTTGGCTATGTTGTAAATTCTTGGTTGAAATTGTTTATATTTGAGGACTTTGAATCCTGGACTCATCTCTTCTTGTTTGTAGTGTTTCTGCTGATAGGTCCGCTACTATTCTGATTGGCTTTCCCCAGTAGGTAGTCTGACATTTCTCTCTTACTGCCTTTAGGATTTTTTCTTTTTTTTTTTTTTTTTTTTTTTGAGTTGGAGTCTCACTCTGTCGCCCAGACTGGAGTGCAGTGGCCGCTCCCGGCCACCGCAGCCTTGACCTGCTGGGCTCAGGCGATCCTTCCACTTCAGCCTTCGGAGTAGCTGGAATTACAGGTGTGCGCTACCACGCCCAGCTGATTTTTTTTTTTTATTTATTGTAGATTTGTGCACACTTTATGTAGGCAAATTACCATATGGCTATGGGTTGGTCTTCTCATCTGATGTCTTTTGGGGTTTCTCTGTATCTCTTGTGTTTGACTGGTCACACCTCTTGTGAAATGGGGAAAGTGTCTTGGATAACCTCCTGGAATACCTGCTCCAAGATGTTCTCCATTTCCCTTTCTTCTTCTGTTCTCCATTTCCCAATCAGGTATAAGCTTGGCCTCTTGATATAATTGCACTTCTCTTATTGGCTTTGTTCTTTCTTTCTGAGTTTTCTTTCTAAGTTTATTACAGATCAGATTAATTCCATGTTCTGGTTCTCAAGTTCTGAGATTCTTCTGCTAGATTAATTCTGCTTTCCATGCTTGTCATCTTCTTGTTTACTTCCTGGTTGAAATTTTTATGCCCAAAATTTCTGTTACAAGTTCTTTAAGTGCTGCATTAATTCCCTAATCCCTGTTGTATTCTGGAATCGGTCATTGGTGAT
>NW_007251783.1:31165-60121 GCF_000164805.1 Carlito syrichta
GCTATGTTGTAAATTCTTGGTTGAAATTGTTTATATTTGAGGACTTTGAATCCTGGACTCCAGTCTCTTCTTGTTTGTAGCGTTTCTGCTGATAGGTCCACTACTATTCTGATTGGCTTTCCCCAGTAGGTAGTCTGACATTTCTCTCTTACTGCCTTTAGGATTTTTTCTTTTGTGCACACTTTATGTAGGCAAATTACCATATGTCTATGGGTTGGTCTTCTCATCTGATGTCTTGTGGGGTTTCTCTGTATCTCTTGTGTTTGACTGGTCACACCTCTGGTGAAATGGGGAAAGTGTCTTGTATAACCTCCTGGAATACCTGCTCCAAGATGTTCTCCATTTCCCTTTCTTCTTCTGTTCTCCATTTCCCAATCAGGTATAAGCTTGGCCTCTTGATATAATTACACTTCTCTTATTGGCTTTGTTCTTTCTTTCTGAGTTTTCTTTCTAAGTTTATTGCAGATCAGATTAATTCCATGTTCTGGTTCTCAAGTTCTGAGATTCTTCTTCTGCTAGATTAATTCTGCTTTCCATGCTTGTCATCTTCTTGTTTACTTCCTGGTTGAAATTTTTATGCCCAAAATTTCTATTACAAGTTCTATACTATTTATTTTAATGTCCAGCAGTAAAAAATATTTCTGTCAGGGACACTGGTGCCAGAGCCCTCTATGAAATGCTAAATAGTGAGAAGCAGAGAACGCTAACCAGTGTTTGACAAACCCAATGTGTACTTTACCATTGAAGTCTGCTGGACACTGAAGTCGATGCCTCAAAGCAGAAATCCAAAGTGCAAAAGTATATCCAGAAATAAGTAAGAGTACTTTGGTTTTACTCTCCAACAGGCCTGTAACTGGGTTTCATTACTACCATACACAGGCATATTAGAGGACAAATTCCAAGCAGAAGGAAGTGAAGTAGCAAGCACAGGTTCACATAGTGTTATATGTAGATAACTGAACTGTGTGTATATATATATATATTTCTAAACTTCCTGATAGAAAATTTGATCTAAGTGAATAAATCAAACAGTGGTTGTCACACTCTTGGACAAGGAAAAGCACAGTTGCCATGACAATGGCTAGGGGCGGAGGCAGGCTAAGAGTTTCAGCACGTAATGAAACTAGGAATGTTCTGCCTGGCTAGAGGCAAGAAAACAAAACTATTAAAGCAATTTTGGCTTACAGGAACAAAAGCTGCATGGTTACTTCTGGGAAGCAGAAACTTAAGAATGGCTCAGAGAGTCAGAGAGAAATGGAAACTTAAAGTACAGAATGTTTTCTGCTGTAAGGCCTTACCCGAAATTTTAGTCTAACAGTGTAAAAGGTTTACTTCTAAATAATATAAGCTTTTATGTCACATATACAAACTTGTCGCTATTCATATACCAACACTATAGGTGTCACTGATACTTTTGTGTCAAAAGCAGATCTCCAACATGGGCCTTCATAGGCCTCAACTGTATAGCTGTAGATGTTGGCTCCCAACAAGGACTGAGTGTGGGAAGTAAAGGATGGAGGCTATATTCATAAACTACTGACAAATCGCAATGTTCACTGATTTTGGTATGTGTTCCCTGAGACCCACTCCCCACTGCCATAAGTGTGTACTCCTTGAGTCTAAGATTCAGTAGCAGCAATGAGGAGAAGAGAGAAAAATAGAATGAAATATGATGGACAAAAAATTTTCAAAATAAAAAAACAGAGCAATGAAAGCAGAAACCAAAACAAAAAACAATTGAACACACACACATACACACACACACACACAAAAAAAAAAACCACACACACACCATAACAAACTGGAATAATAACAAGGTAAAATTTTAAAAAAAGAATGGGAAAACTAAACACACACATACACACACACACACCTAGCACAAAATGAATGGAGAGGAAAAAGAGAAAAACCGGGGAAAAAGTGAATTCATATTGAACCCTCTCATATATTCACATTCACCTTCAACTATTTAAAAAAAGAGAACAAAAGAGCAAAAACAAACCAGTAAATAAAACAAAAAACCCAAATAAACTGAAAGATGAGCTCTCATTCACATAGACACATAAACCAAAAACAAAAGAAGAAAGAAAAAGAAAAAAAGGAAGGGGAGTCATTGCAGATCCAACCCTCACATACACATTCATGCACAAAGAAAAACTATTTTTCAAAGAAGAAAAACTAACAAAAAGACTACAATTTTTAAAAATTAAAAAAAGAAAACACCCTGTCCTCTTGTGGAAGGTTCTGTAATTGTTCCTCTCCTCTGCTTCCCTACTATCTCCTGCAGAACTTTTGCCCCTTTCACTCTCTCCCCCACTGTCTGGAGCAGGGAAGGTGGAGGGGCAGTACAGGTGGGTGGAGCTTCAGTCCTCCCTTCCCACTCTTGTATGATCAGGGGTATTCCCTCTGGTACAGAGGTGCAGGATTGTCTCTTCCCCGGTATTTACTTGTGGGGAGTGCCCCAACCAGGCCTATCATGGAAAAGAATTCTGTTGAGGCTGCTGTCCAGTCTCCACCTGGGTTTGTCCCTCTCAGTCAAGCTCCTGCCATGTGGGTCTGATGTTCAGAAGATTGCTGGGGAAGAGGGGGTTAGGTCAGCCCTGGACTCACCACTGACTTCTTTGGAGATTTTCCTCATCCTTTTCTGGCCACATCCTTTGTCCTGGGACTGAATCAGGGTAGGGGGTGGAGTGCCTGAGACTCAGCACTTATCCCGTTCCTCCAAAGTTTGTGCTTTCAGGATATTGCCTCTGGGTCACAATCAACTCCTCAGTAGTTAATCCTGGTCACAGAGATTGGGTCTGTTGCTCCATGGTGAGCAAATCAGAGCACTTTCCTTTTCTATTTTCAAGATGGTATTGGGGCGCCTCTTTCATCTTCTCTGGTGGGACTATCTCTGAGTTCCCTCTGCAGCCCTTGCTGCTAGTGTCTGGCCAGGAAGTGAAGTAGTGGGGCAGAGCCTGGAGCTGGTAGTTTCTCCTTGCCACTTCTTTGCAGGAAAACTTTTGTCAGTTTGCAAAACAAGTGGTGCTTGGGTTCTGTGACCTGGGAAGTGCTAGGGCCCAAGCAGAGCAGCTGCAGCACCAGTTGCTTCACCAGGAGGGCCCTGGTCACTTGCTCCTGAACCCCCACTTAGTCAGTCTCTCCCAGCATCTTCTTCCCAGGAAGAGTTTTGCTGATTTAAAAAAAAATAGTGCTTGGCTTCTGCATCCCAGGAATTGCTAGGATCCAAGCGGAGGAGCTGTGGCACCAGCTACTGCACCAGGAGAGCCCTGGCTACTTGCTCCTGAGCCTTCCCTCAGTCAGCCACTCACACACCCACTCACTCACCGACACATACACAAAATTTTCCATACACTCTCTCACTCACACTGGGCCTAGCATAGTCTTTCTGGCTTGGCCACCATCTTCCCTTATGTTCAAAAATATCACAATTCTGATAGGTTTAAAATTGTCTTCTTGGAAACATACAATAAGTCTTACTCACCTACCTTTATAACTAAAAAAATAAGTGAAATAAACCTGTTCAACTATAAAATGATGAATAATTTAATAATTTATAGTTCTATGTTATTATAAATTAAGGAAGAAAAACTGATAGATGATAAAAAGGGGATATAAGAGAACAAGAGAATGAAACTATGAAACTATTTGTGCGGGATTAGCCTGGCTCTGAGAAGCTGAGACTCAACTTTGAACTTTCTCTTGAGAGATCTTGGTAGAATGGTTTTGGTTACACAAGAGGAATATTGAGCTTATAGTTCCTATGCTCTCTTTTTATTCCATGCATCATATAAAACCAAAGAGAAAATATATAGAGAGATAAACTTCAAGAGAGAAGCATAAACCAACAAAAACAATGTGATTCTAGTGTTTTATAGAAACTAAAAATCATTTTTCATTTGTCAAGTCACTTATCACAAAGACTTTTGAACAAAAACACTTCCACTTCCATACTTAGGTATTAACTCTTCCTACTGACTCTAGGGCTTTGAAAATAATATAGTCAGTACACATTCCACAAACATTTCTTGCACAACTCTTATGTGTCAGGTAGCATTCAAGGATCAGCAAATAAAAGATAACATCTCTATTTCATGGAACTGCTATTTTAGTTAGAGGGGCGAGAGAAACATTGGCCAAATGAAGTCAAACACATGTTATGCCTAATGGATAGAAATTCTAAGGGACCAAGTAGCATAGGGTGAGGGAGTGTGTTTTAGAGACTGGAGTTAATTAATAACATTTCTGAGTCTAGTTCTACTGGTTATTTGATACTAAAGAATGTTGTTTCTTCTTTTTTTTATTTCATGTTTTACAATTTCTTCTTGAAATCTGCACAATATATGTGGCTACTGAGAGACTGAGATAAATGATATTTAAGCCTCAGTAGAAGTTTGCCTTCCCATGGGACTTAAGCATAGGGCATGGGTGAATCAGTCAGACACTAACCTGAATTGAGTGCTGTTGCTGTGATTACTTTCTGTGAGCCACAGGCTCCAAACTCATCTAACACTGATGCCATTTGCTCATGGTATCAAAATGTTGTTCTCACTATTTGTGATCTGTCGTTGGTTTTGAGCCATCTCTCTGTCACTAGTTGTTTGTTCTAGATGTTTGCTGAACTGTTGGGTGGATGGTAGTCATTGAAGCTTCTCTGTTTTTCTTGCTCAGTCTCAGTCCTAGAAGGGCAGGATGGTGTTGGGACTCTGTCTTCCAGCTTCTCTTTGTAGCATCTTCATCTGCCTTTTATTCACGGTTCTTGTGGAGTTGCCTGCTCCTTCCCCACTAGTAGGAAACTTGTAGTGCTACTAGAATACAGTACCAATTTTAGGGCTGTGACCAGCCCTCATTCCATGAGATTTTCATCATTTATTTGTCCTGCACTAATAAATGTCTTTACCTATGATGTGGGAGTGGCAGAGTTTGCTGCCCTTTTCTCAGGGTGAAAGTCTTCTGCTTCGTATGAGGAAAGTGTCACAAGAGGCAGTAGTAACTATTACTCACCTCCTGCAGTACCCAGGGAGGCTTTCTCCATTTCACTTCCTGCCTTCAAACTTTCTCATGACCCAGAAGTAAAGGGTCTGTAGGAAGGATTCTGCAAGTGTCTGCAAATTCCTCTTATGTTCTAAGCAGTTAGAAACTCTATAACCTCATACTAGCCTACTCCATATCTGTAGTGATTTGTTAAAATGTTAACATTTGACCCAGATGCATAGAGTGTTCCAGCTCTATGCCCATCATTCTTTCCTCTCTGGCATTGCCACCATTGAAACAGTCCATGTGATCCAAGTCTTTTTAGTTGAATAGCTATCCTTGAATGGATTTCAGGGTATTTAACTGACTAGCAACCTCCACTTTCTGATAGGCTAAATAAAATACATGATATGTTTTTTCTAAATAAAATACATATGTGTCTTTTCTCATTGCTAGGTTCTGAGTGTAGCAAAGGAAAAACATGAACTTTATTTCTTCCTTTTTAGGTTCAGTATATGAGGCCTGCAAATTAAACTGACAAATGACTGATTCACAGGGGAAAATGTATAGGTTTTTTTTTTTTTTTTTTTTGAGTTGGAGTCTCCCTCTGTCACTCAGACTGGAGGGCAGTGGCCGCTCCCGGCCACTGCAGCCTCGACCTGCTGGGCTCCGGTGATCTTTCAGCCTCAGCCTTCCAAGTAGCTAGAACTACAGGCACACGCTATCAGGCCCGGGTAATTTTTTGATTTATTGTAGACATGAGGTCTCGTCAAGTTGTCCAGGTGGGTCTCGAACCCGCGGGCTCAGGCAATCCACTCACCTCGGCCTCCCAAAGTGCTGGGATTGCAGGCTGTGCCACTGAGCCCGGCCTAGGTTTTATTTATGTTAATATCTTTATGTGCATGAGAGGGTCACAAGGAAGAACTGAAGACCCAAAGAGTTGGATAGATTCAAGGGATTATATTCTACTTTCTTTTTATTTATTTGTGTTTTTAAATATGTGGGGTAAAATTTAGGGTTAGGTATACAAATGGTCATTGTACAGGTTAAGTTTGAGGGTTAAGTTTGAGTCTCACTTTCATCCCCATTTCACCTGGTTTGAGATCAGGTACCCTTATTGATGAAAGGTGCTCCCTACCTCCGGCAGTTTCCCACTACTGCCAAACTCTTTCTTGTAGTATTATGATAATTGTTCAGGATCCACTTATGAGTGAGAACATATGATACTTGTTTCTGGTATAGGTCACTGAGTATTATAGACTCTAAGTCCACCCAAGTTGCTGTGAAGTTCATAATTTTCTTCTTCGTTATGACTGTGTAATATTACATTGTGTATATGTACCACTTTTTTCATCCAGTTCACTTTCGATGGGCAGCATGGTTGGCTCCAAGTTTTTGCTATTATGAATAAAGGTACAATAAACATGCATGTGCAGGTGTCTTTTTCACAGAATGATTTGAGTTCCTCTGATATATTCCAATAATGGGGATTGCTGGATTGTATGGAAGGTCAATTTTTAGATCTTTTAGGAATCACTGCACTGTTTCCACAGAAGTTATGCTAGTTTACAATCCCACCAACAATGTAGAAGTGTTCCCTTTTCTCCACATCCTCTCCAGTATCTGTTGTTTTTTTAGTTATTGATGATAGACATCCTGACTGGAGTTAGGTGGTATCTCAGTGTGGTTTTAATTGCATTTTTTGATGATTAGTGAGACTGAGCATTTTTCCATGTATCTGATGGCTGCTCATGTTTTTTGAGAGGTGTCTATTCATATCTTTTGCCCACTTTTTAATAGGATTATTAGTTTTATTTCTCTTCAGCACATTTGAGTTCCTTGTAGATCCTAGATGTTATGCCTTTGTCAGAATCAAAACAGCCTTGTGTTGGTACAAGAACAGGCATATAGACCAATGGAACAGGATAGAGATTCTGGAAGCAAAACCTCAATTTCTCAACCTACTTATCTTTGACAAAGCCTCCACTAACAACCACTGGGGAAAAGAGAACTTATTCAGTAAGAGGTACTGGTGAAGCAGACTGACACAAACAGAAGATTAAAACAAGACCTATACCTATTACCATATACAAAAATCAACTCCAAATGGATCAAAGCCATAAACATACAGCCTCATGCTATAAGAACCTTAGAAAATGCAGGAGACCCACTTATGGAAATTGGAACTGGCAACAAATTCCTGATCAAAACTTCATATACCCATGATATGAGATAAGATAAACAAGTGGGATCTCATCAAACTGAAAAGCTTCTGCAAAGCAAAAGAAACCATCAAGTGGTAGAGAGGCATCCCACAGAATGGGAAAAAATTTTTTCCAAATGTATATACTACTTTCAGAAAGGGAGATAAATTGTGGAGAAGTGACCACAGGAAAGAAAAAGGTTTTGGACTTTCAGGGGTGGTCATTTGTGAAAAGGTAACTAGGACATGTGTGGCAGATAGGGCTGTTTATTAAGTTTTGTGATGCAGGTAGGAATCATTTTCTTTCTCCTGGTATGGAGGAGTGGGTCTCTTTAGAAATAAAAAGTTATGTCACCTTTACAAAGGAAAATTTATGCCTTGCACTTAGGCAAAAAATGAGAGAGCAGAGAGTTCTTTCTGCATCTGCCGCTTCTCAATTCTCTTCAGCATACAATAACCTGTATGTCAAAGTGGTGTATTTTGGGGTGGCATATTGTAATACCATGAGCAGTGCTGTTTGCAGCTCTCTGTATCCTGGTGAAAGCAGAATATCTTTAGTACTTTGAAAGGAATTAAAAATATGATTGACTTAGGAGTCCAGTCATTATAGCAAAAAAATCATTATATATAATATGTATATTATATATAATATATATATATATATGATTTCAGACTGGTTGAAATTATTTTTTTGTTAAAATTTGTTGTTATAGTTCTATATAATTTGTCATTTTTATTTTTATGCTAATTAACTTGGTTTGGTCATTGAATGATGTATACACCTGTCAAAATGTCACGTTGTACATCATCAATATATACTTTTTTTTGCCAATTAAACCTTAACAAAATGAAAACAAATATGAAACATTTCAAAAATGATTATGGAGTTTCAAAGTTAACTCATTGATTCAATTTAAGTTAACCTATTTTTTTCTTAGTTATGAAGATAAACTTTTTCATGTCTTCCTGCTTGCATGCTCTGATTTTAATTACCACAATTTGCAAAAAGCTCAAAAGCTAAATATTTTTGGTATTCCATTTGTTAAGTTCTCTGATTAAAATACGTTAAGCTAATTTTGACAAATACAAACAAAATATAGAGTATGATTTATTTAAAAAACAGTCAATAGCATTGCCATACACACTTTAAAAATGAGTTTAAGAATGATCAAAGCTTTCTTCAATCTAAATTATGGCAAACAGAAGAAAATGTATATCAACATGCTAAAGTTTATTTGTTTTTTTTAATTTAATATTACTTTAATCAGGAAAATGTAATTCAGTTACTCTCTGTATTTAAAAAACAAGCAACACAGGTTCTAGTATTCATCAAAATCTATAATTTCTCTATTTTTTTCTTTTAAAATTGTGGGGTACAGTTCAGGGTTAGGTGTACAAATGGTCACTTTGGTCCCCACTTTGACAGGTTTGAGATCAGGAACCCTTACTGATGAGGTGTGCCCCCATCCCCTGGAAGTTTCCCTCTACTGCCAGTCCCTTTCTTTTATTTAACTTTTTTTTATTTTAAAGATGTGGGGTACAATTTGAGGTTAGATGTATAAATTATCATTATGCATGTACCCTTGTTGAAGTGTTTCCCCCCTCCCCTGGTAGTTTCTTTATTCTAAATTGAGTTATATCTCCTGAAAAGCATAATATTATTTTTAATTTAAATGTATTTTAATTACAGAACATACTTTTTTCTAAAATTTGAAAATTAGAAAGTACAGATTTTAAAAAACCTAAAACTTAAAATGATAAAAATCCTACCTCCAAAAACAAAAATATATGAGCAACTGTTGATTTCTTTAATACACTATCAAACCTGTCAGTAAATGGTTATCTAGGGGTTTTTTTAGTACTAGTTTTGTCTTCAACTTCCTAATATGTGTGAATTAAAATAGCGTTTCCAAAATAATGTCATAAATAAAAAGTATAAATTTAACATGAAGAAATAAAAAAAGAAAATATCAGCTGACATTTCTATGGCTTACTACTGATAAGGACTTGGCCTGAGTTTCCATGATAGATATTGTTATATTCTGAATACTTATGTCTTCACCAATTCATATGTTGAGCTCTTAACCCTGAAGTCAACGATATTAAGAGGTGGGGCATATGGGAGGTGACTGGGTCATTAAGATGAAGCCCTTATGAGTGAAATTAGTGCCCTTATAGTAGAAGCCCAGAGAGCTGCCTTGCAGCTTCTACGATGTGAGGGCACAATAAGATGGGGCCATCTATGAACCAGAAAGCAAGTCCTCACCAGATATTGAATCTGTGGACACCTTGATCTTGGACTTCCTGACTTCCACACCTGTGGTAAATGAATATCTGTTATTTATAAGTCACCTGATTTATGATATTTGGTTATAACAACCCAAGTGCACCCAAGACTAATATAAATTTATAGCTTAACCTACCATAAGCCTTGCTGTTCCCTATTTACCCAAAGAAAACTTTACCCAGACTTGAAATTTGTAACTCATTGTAGCATTAGCCCTCTCTAACTCAGTTTTACAAGACAATATGTGATTTTCACAGGCCAATTCAAGACCTTTTGACAATATCTTCCTATCTGAAAGCAATAGCCAGTTAACCCAATGGATTTCCAGATCCTCTAATTCTGGGAAATGTGTAGTCATTTAAAATGGTCTTGTGGGCCGGGCTCGGTGGGTCAGCCTGTAATCCTGCGCTTTGGGAGGCCGAGGTGAGTGAATTGCCTGAGCCCGTGGGTTCGAGACCCTCCTGGGCAACTTGGTGAGAACTCATCTCTACAATAAACCAAAAAAATTAGCCGGGCGTTGTAGTGCACACCTGTAGTTCTGGCTACTTGGAAGGCTGAGGAGGAAGGATCACTGGAGCCCAGCAAGTCGAGGCTGCAGTGGCCGGGAACAGCCACTGCACTCCAGTCTGGGTGACAGAGTGAGACTCCAACTCAAAAAAATAAAAAATAAAATAAAATGGTCTCGTGAAGTAACTGGGACTACAGGTGTGTGCCACCATGCCCATCTTTCTTTCTCTGATTTGAAACTCATTTTCAGTGTTTCTCCTAGGAAGTAAACCAAAATAAAAAGAATTCCTCAGCACTCAGAGAAGAATAAGACCAGTGTCACACCCCACAACTTATCAGAGAAGCACTAAGATTTACAGAGAGCAAAGAAGAGAAAAGCAATCAACCTGGATTGGAGCTAACCAGACTCATCTGAATCACCACACAACCCATAAGCAAATGCTGGGTGCAGCAGGGGAAATGAGTAAGGGGAATTCAGAAGTTCCTATGCTCCTGCCATGGAAATGAAGTCCCCTGAGCCTCACAGGATACCAGTCCCTAATGGGAAACTGCCTTACCCACAGCTGTGCTCTGCTGAAACCCATATAAAGCAGTGCAAGACACAAAGACCTGCACAACTCCAGGAACCATTTCCTGAGAACTCAACCGTTGCTGATAGCTGCTTTCCACCTGGCCTGGGAAGGAACAGGCCCAATGGCAGATTCTGGTACAGCACACAGTTCCTGACTGGAGCAGGATATTGTGAGAAAACCTGGTGCCTGCTATAAATTTACATTCTGAAGGCAAATTGCCTGAGGCTAAGGCAGGGGAGCTGGGTGGGATACATTGCTATAGCAATCTTTAACTTCCCATGTAAACTCTTTTGTGTAGCTTCCCTCCCAATTCTCTCTGGGGTAGCCAACAGTGCACACAGGTGGGGAGTTAAAGCACTTTTCCCTTGTTCAAAACAGATGGAGAATTGGGTAGTCTCCACTGCCCTGACTACCTACTAGGTCAGCTGAGGACTTCCATTGAGGCAATACTGACAAAGCAGAATACCACAGCCACCAAGAGTTGGATCTCTCCTGTAAGTACCACCTGCTGGCCAGAGGTCAAAAGTCACAGACCATTACATTAGACTTAATACCATAGCTTTTGGAAGGTCTGATGCCTCATTTCAGCTAACATCACCATGCAATCCACCATGGCCACACAGGATGCTTTGAGTCTATACAGGTACTCAGTACAGCACTGCCATAGCTGACAATTAAGAAACTCATGGCACCAAAGCTATACACAACCAAGTGAACCCTACAGTGCATATGTCAGCACCCTGCCAACCCCAAATAAGAAGAAACAGTCTATACAAACAAGAATGAACCTGAAAAATAATTCTGACAATATGAAAAGAGTTTTTCTATGCTCCTAAAACACCACACTAACTCTTTAGCAATGGACCCAAATAAAAATTAAATCTTTGAAATTCCAGAGAAATAATTTTAAAAATTGATTATAAAATTTCTCAATGAGATCCAAAAGACAGTTGAAAATCAGCATTAAAAAAAACTAGGGCATGAATAAAAAATTCTCCAAAGAGATAGACACTCAAAATAAAAGTAATAAGCTGCATTTCTGGAAATAAAGGATTAATTTAGGGAAATACAAAATGCCATAGAAAGTTTTAGCAGTACACTAGAACAAGTAGAAGAAAAGATCTCAGAACTTGAAGACAAGCTTCTGAATTAACCCAATCAGAAAAAAGTTAAGAAAAATAATTAAGACAATGGAACACAATCTCCAAGAAATGTGAGATGTGTAAAATGTCCAAATACAAGAATCAAAGCTGTATCTGAGGAAGAAGAGATAACAACAGGGTTGGAAAACCTATTTGAGGGAACAATTGAAGAAAACTTTGCAGGCCTTGCCAGGGGTTTAAACATTCAGACACAAGAAGCCAAAAGAAACCCAGGAAGATTCATTGCACAAAGGTCATCATCAAGACATACAGACATCAAATTATGCAGTTTAAGTGAGGAAAAGAATTCTAAGAGTAGTAAAACAAAAGCATCAAATTTACAAAGATAAACCTACCTACAAGCCCTATAGTCAATCTCCTCTAACAGAATAAAAGTCAGTGAAGTATTTTGTATCCTGCAAAACTAATTTTCATAAATGACAGGGAAATAAAATTTTTATCAACAAGCAAAAGGTGAGGTAATTTGTCACCCCCTAGACTGGTTCTACAAGAAATACTCAAAGCAGTTCAACAAAGTGTCAAAATCAATCAGTGGAAAGACACCGGAAGTCACGAAGGTCACAGGGCTTGTAAAACATGAGTACAAAAGTGGAAGAGAGAAAAACAACCAGGTAACAACCATAATGAATGGAATAGTATCTTATATTTCATTATTAACCCTGAATGTAAATAGTCTCAATGCCCTACTTAAAACATAGATCTGCAGAATAGATAAAAAAGCACAATCCAAATATCTGCTGCCTTCAAGAGACCCACACAAATGCTCCTATAGATTTAAGGTAAAGGGGTGGAAAAAATATTTCATTAAACAATAAGACAAAACAAGCAGGAGCAGCCATTCTCATATCAGATAAAGCAGACTTTCAATTAACAACAGTGAAAAAATACAAAGAAGATCATTATAAAATGATGAAGGATTAAGTCCAACCAGAAGATATAACAATTTTAACTATGTATGCATCTAACACCACCTCCCTGCTTTATAAAGTAAATTCTACTAGATCTAAGAAAAGAGATAGCCAGCAATACAATAATAGTGGGAGACCTTTGCACTCCACTGACAACAATAGACAGATAATCAAGGCAGAAAAGTCATCAAAGAAACATTGGAGTTAAACTGGATCCTAGACCAAATGAACCTAAATGACACCTACAGACTAGTCCACCCCCAAACTACAGAATATACATTTTTCTCATCAACACATGGAACATTTTCCAAAATAGACAATATGATAGGCCACAAATCAAGTCTCAATAAGTTAAAAAAATAAAAATCATATCAAGCATCATCTCAGAACAGTGAAATAAAACTAGACATAAACTCCAAGAAAAACTTATTAAACAAAACACATACATGGAAACCAAACAATCTACTCCTAAATGATCTTTGGGTCACCAATGAAATCAAGACAGAAGTTAAAAAATCCTTGAAATGAATGACAATAATGATACAAGTTAACAAAACCTCCGGGACACAACCAAAGCTATACTTAGTGGAAAATTTACAGTAGAAGGAATGAAATACCATATACTGACAACCTAATATCACACCTCAGGGAATTAGAAAAACACAAATAAACCAAGCCCAAAGACAGCAGAAGAAAGAACAAAGATAAGAACAAAACTAAATGAAATTGGAATAAACAAAACAATACAAAAGATCAGTGAAACAAAAAGTTGGTTCTTTGGAAACATGAACAAAATTGATATACTACTGGCTACATTAATTATTAAATGAAGAGAGAAGATTCAAATTAGCTCAATGAGAAATGAAAATGGAAGCAATACAACTGATACCATGGAAGTACAAAAGATCATCTGAGATTACTGTGGATGCTTCTATACAAACAAACTAGACAATCTAAAGGAAATTGATACGTTCTTGAAACAATACAACCACCTAACATTGAATCAAGAATAAATTTTAAAAGCCTGAACAATAACAAGTAGCAAGACTGATACAAAAATTGTAAGTATCCCATCAACAATAAAAATCCAGGACATGATGAATTTACAGCCAAATTCGACCAGAATTTAAAATAACTAGTACTAATCCCACTGAAGCTGTTTCAGAAGATAGAAAAGGAGAGAATTTTCCCTAACTCATTTTACAAAGCCATCACCCTAGTACCAAAATCAGGAAAAGACACAACACAAAAGGAAAACTACAAACCAAAATCCCTGATGAACATAGAAACAAAATTTCTCAGCAAAATACTAGCAAACTGAATTCAATAGCACTTTTTAAAAAATCCACCGCGATCAAGTATGTTTTATCCAAGTAATGCAAAGATGCCTCAACATACATGTCAATAAATGTGATCCATCACATAAACAAAATTAAATGCAAAAATTATATTATCATTTCAATAGATGCAGAAAAAGCATTTGAGAAAATCCAGCATTTCTTCATGATAAAGACCCTCAACAAAATAGGCACAGAAGGAACATTCCTCACAATAGTTAAAGCCATATATGACAAACCCACAGCCAATGTCATCCTGCGTAGAGAAAAGTTGAATGCATGTCCCCTCAGAACTGAAACAAGGCTAGAATGCCCACTGTTGCCTCTCCTATTCAACAAAGTACTGGGAGTTCTAGACAGAGCAATAGACAAGAGGGAAAAAATGAAACATACCCAAATTGGAAAATAAGAGATCAAACAACTTCTTTATGCTGACAATACGATCTTATACCTAGGGACCTCTGAAAACTCCTCCAAAACATTCCTGAACTTTATTAATTAATTTGGTCAAGTTACTGGATACAACACACACACACGCGCACACACACACACACACACACATACACACACACACACACACACACCAATAGCACTGCTATACATCAATAGTGACCTAAATGAGAATAAAATTAGAACTTAATTCTATTTACAATAGCAACCAAAAAGTTAAAATACAAACATAAACAATGGAAAACGCGTTTCTAGACGAATGGATCACAAAAGAAGGCAGGAGTTGTGATCTTAATATTGGATAAAAACAACCTTTAAGCTAACAAAAATTTTAAAAGATATAGAAGGACACTGCATAATGATAAAAAGTTCAACCCAACAATAAGAAATACCCATTCTGAACATATATGCACCCAACACAGGAGCACCAGTGGGGTTTATTTGTTTGTTTGTTTGTTTGTTTGTTTGTTTTTTTGAGTTGGAGTCTCACTCTGTCACCCAGACTGGAGTGCAGTGGCCGCTCCCGGCCACCGCAGCCTCGACCTGCTGGGCTCCAGCGATCCTTCTGCCTCAGGCTTCCGAGTAGCCAGAATTACAGGCACACGCTACCACGCCCAGCTAATTTTTTGATTTATTGTAGAGATGAGGTCTCGCCTGCCCAGGTGGATCTCGAACCCACAGGCTCAGGCCATCCACTCACCTCAGCCTCCCAAAGGCACAGGATTACAGGCTGAGCCACCGAGCCCAGCTAGCACCAGTGTTTATAAAGCAACTACCAAGTAAACTTAAAAAAAATATATAATTAATTTAACACTATTATAGCTGAAGACTTAAATACTCACAAAACAACCCTAGATAGATAATCAAGGCAAAAAAATCAATAAAGAGATCCAGAACCTAAACTTTATGCTCAACCAAATGGACTTAATAGATACCTTCAGAATATTCAGCCACAGAATACACATTCTACTCATCACCACATGGAACATACTCCAAGATCAATCACATCCTCAGACATAAGTCAAGCATAAACAAATTTCATAAGATCGAAATACTGTCACTCACCTTCTCAGACTACAGTGGAATAAATATCAATATCAACACCACTAAAATTCCCCCCAAACCCACAAAGACATGGACACTAAATAGCATAATGCTGAATGACTACTGGGTAAACATAGAAATCAAAACAGAAATTAAATATTCCTGGAAACAAATTAAAATGAAGAAACATCCTACCAAAACCTCTGGGATACCATGAAATCAATTTAAAGAGAGGAATTTATATCTCTATGAAAACACATCAAGAAAATGGAAAGATCAAAAGTTAACAGCCTAACAAACCACCTAAGGGACCTGGAAAGACAAGACCACCAATACCCTAACTTTGGCAGAAGAATCCAGATCACCAAAGTAAAAACCCAAATATGGGACATAGAAGACAAAAATATCATACAAAAAATAAACAAAAAGCTGGTTCTTTGAAAGAATTAACAAGATTGATGGACCCCCTAGCCAGAATGATCAGGAAAAAGACAGTAGAGTCCAGGTAAACATAATCAGAAATGAAAAAGATCAAATCACAACTGACCTCAAAGAAATGCAAAAGATTGTTAAAGATGACTATGCACACCTGTATGGAAACAAACTTTATAACCTAAATGATATGGAGGACTTTCTGACATCACACAACTTCCCAAGGCTAAAACAAGAAGACATTGAGACACTAAATAGATCAATAGCAATCCAGGAAATTGACTCTATTATAAGAAAACTACCTACAAAAAAAGCCCTCGACCAGACAGTTTTCTAGCGGAATTCTACAAAATGTACGAGGAGGAGCTGATACTAATCTTATTAAAAACATTCCAGGAAATTGAAAAAGATGGAATTCTCTCCAAATCCTTTTATGAACTAACAGCACACTGATACTCAAATGGGGTGAAGATCCAACAACAACAACAAACAAACAACAACAACAAAAACAGAACTACAGGCCAATATCTCTAAAGAACACAGATGCAAAAATTCTCAACAAGATTCTAACAAATCGAATCCAACAACACATCTCAAAAATCAGCCACCGTGACCAAGTATGCTCTATCTCCAGGATACAGGACTGATTCAATATCCACAAGACCATAATGTAATTAAATACATCAACAGATATAAAAATAAGGACCACAGGATCATATCATTAGATGCAGAAAAAGTTTTTGATAAAATTCAGCATCATTTCTTGATAAAAACCCTCAAACACCTAGGTATAGAAGGAACATACCTCAATATAGTGGTTGCCATCTAGGATAAATCCACAGCTAGCATCTTGCTAAACGAACAGAAACTAGAAGCATTTCCCCTGAAAACTGGAACAAGACAAGCCTGCCCACTCTCAGCCCTCTTGTTCAACATTGTGTTAGAAGTCTTAGCCAGAGCAATTAGACAAGAGAAGGAAACCAGGGGCATCCAAATAGAAAAAGAGGAAGTTAGGTTACCCCTCTTTGCTGATGATATATTCCTATACCTCGAAAATCCAAGATAATCTACCAAAAAAACTGCTTGCACTGATAAAGGACTTGGAAAAAATATCGGGGGTATAAAATAAATGTACCAAAGAGAGTTGCATTCTTATACACCAGCAACAAGCAGGCAGATAACCAAATAAAAAGCATAGTCCCATCCATAATAGCCACACACACACACACAAAAGAAATACCTCGGTATCTTCCTAACCAGAAAAGTGAAAAACCTTTACAATAAAAACTACAAAACACTGCTCAAAGAAAGTCAAGAAGACACAAACAAATGGAAAAATATCCCAGGCTCATGGATAGGAAGAATCAACATTGGTAAGATGTCCATTCTACCAAAAGCAATTTACAGATTCAATGCATTACCCATTAAATTACCTATGCTATTCTTCTCAGATTTGGAAATGACAATACAGATATTCATATAGAAACATAAACGAGCCGGGCTTGGTGGCTCAGCCTGTAATCCCACGCCTTTGGGAGGTGAGGTGAGTGGATTGCCTGAGCTCGTGGGTTCCAGACCCGCCTGGGCAGCGAGACTTCATCTATACAATTTAAAAAAAAAAAAAAATGAGCCGGACGTGGTAGCGCATGCCTGTAATTCCGGCTACTTGAAAGGCTGAGGCGGAAGGATCGCCGGAGCCCAGCAGGTCGAGGCTGCGGTGGCCGGGAGCAGCCACTGCACTCCAGTCTGGGCGACAGAGTGAGACTCCAACTCAAAAAAAAACAAAAAACAAAACAAAACAAAACAAAACAAAAAAGGAAACATAAACGACCATGAATAGCCATAACAATCCTCATCAAAAGAAACAAAGTGGAAGGCATCACACTTCCAGACTTCAAACTTTACTATAGGACTACAATAATCAAAGCAGTCTGATATTGGTACAAGAATAGGCATATGGACCAATGGAACAGGATAAAGTTTCCAGAAGTAAAACCTCAACTTCTCAGTCAACTCACCTTTGACAAAGCTTCCACCAACAAGCACTGGAGACAGGAGAACCTATTCAGTAAATGGTGCTGGAAAAACTGACTGACAAACACGCAGAAGATTGGAACAGGACTCTTACCTATCACCATACACACACAAAAATTAACTCTAAGTGGATCAAAGACTCAAATATGAAACCTCAGACTATAAAAACCTTAGAAAATGCGGGAGACTGGAACTGACAACCAATTCCTGATCAAAACCCCAAGTGCCTATGCCATAGGTGATAAGATAGACAAATGGGACCTCTTGCAACTGAAAATCTCCTGCAAAGTCAGAGAAACCATCAAGAGAGTATGGAGACAGCCCACAGAATGGGAAAAATATTTTCCAACTGTACATCTGTCTATGGCCTAATATCCAAGAGCTACAAGGAATTCAAACATGTCAAAAGTAAAAAAACAAATGGCCCCATTAAAAAGTGGGCAAAAGATATGAATAGACACTCCTCAAAAGAAGATGTACAGGCAGCCAACAGACACATGAAAAGTGTCCAGCCTCACTAATCATCAGAGAAATGCTAATCAAAACAGCACTGAGATACCACCTAACCCCAGTAAGAATGGCCATCTTTAATAAACAACAATATCTGCTGACGAAGATGAGGAGAAAAAGGAATGCTTCCACAAACTAGTGCAACCTTTTGGAATGCAAACTAGTGCAACCTTTCTGGAAAACTGTGTGGCAACTTCTAAACGAACTAGACATCGACCTTCCATATGACCCAGCAATCTTCCTACTGGGAATATACCTGGAAGAACTTAAATCATTCTACAAAAATGATACTTGCACATGCAGGTTTATTAAAGCACAATTCATAGCAGCAAAAACATGGAACCAACCATGCTGCCCATTAAAACTGGACTGGATTAAAAAATGTGGTACATATATACAATGGAATATTATGTGGCCATAAAGAAGGACAAAGATACAGACTTTGCAGTAACTTGCACGGATTTAGAGTTTATAATATTCAGTGATCTATCACAGAAACAAAGAATAGAGTACCACATTCTCACTCCTGCAAACCCTGAACATTTACCATAATTCTATAAGAAAGGGATTGGCAGTAGCAGGATACTGCCAGGGTAGGTGGTGGGGGGAACACAACATCAGTAAGGGTACCTGACCTCAAACTAGGCAAAGTGGAGACCAAAAGGAAGCCCAAACTTTGCCTATATGATAACCACTTGTGTAGCTAATCCTGAACTGTTCTCTACATTTTTTAAATAAATAAATAAAATCAATTCTATACTAAAAATATACAAAAAAGAAAATGACCTTATCAATTAAAGTCTCTACAGGTATAATTCAATTCCTATTAAACTACCTACTTAATTTTTCAGTTAGAAAAAAAAAATCCTAAAATTTATATATTTTACCAAAAAAGAGCCAGAATAGCCAAAACAATCTTAAGCAGAAGAACAAAACTTCAGACATCATGTTACCTGACTTCAAATTATATTATAAGGCTATAGTAATCAAAATGGCATGGTACTGGTACAAAAGCAGACACATGGACCATTGGAACAAAATAGAGAATCCAGAAATTCACTCAAATACTTACAATCAACTGATCTTTGGCAAAGCAGACAAAAACATACACTGGGAAAAGGATACCCTATTCAATAAATAGTGTTGGGAAAACTGAATAGCTACATGAAGAAAGATGAAACTTGATCCTTATCTTTTACCTGATATAAAAATTAATTCAAGATGAATGGACGACTTAAAGGTCAGAACTGAAGCCATCAAAATCCTAGAAGAAAACTCAGGAAAAATTCTTGTAGACATTGGCCTAAGCAAAGAATTTATGACCAAAACCCCAAAACTAATGCAACAAAAATAAACAAATGGGGCTTAATTAAACTAAAAACTTCTGCACAGCAAATAAATAATCAGATAAAACAGGCAATCTACAGCATTAGAGAAGATACTCACAAACATAAATCTGACAACGAGGTCATATCCAGAATCTATAAATAACTCAATGATATCAGAAAAAAATTAAAATATGGGCAAATGACATGAACAGGCCTCTCTCAGAAGATATACAAAATACCAACAAAAAATGCTCAACATTACTCATCACCTGGGAAATGCAAATAAAACCACAATGCAATATCACCATACACCAGTGAGAATGGCCTTTATTAAAAATAACAACAAAAAATACCCCAAAATAATAGGTGTATAGATGCAGTGAAAAGAAAACTACTATACACTATTGGTGAGAGTGAAAATTAGTACAACCTCTATGAAAATAGGTATGGAGATTTCTCAAAGAGCTGAAAGTAGCTTTACCATTCAATTTAGTAATCTCACTTCTAGGTATCTACCCAAAGGAACAGAAGTCATTACAAAAAGACACTTGCACTGGGATGTTTATCAAAACACAATTCACAATTGCAAAAAAGTAGAATCTGCCTAAATGCCCATCACCTGATTAGTCGATAATGAAAATGTGTTATCTATGTGAGTATACCATGAAATATTATTCAGTCATAAAAGACTTAAGTAATGCATTTTGCTGCAACTTGAATAAAATTGGAAAACATTATCTTAAGTGAACTAACGCAGGAATGGAAAGCCAAATGCCACGTGTTCTAACTTGTAAGTGGGAGCTAAACTCAGAATCTGAAGAGGCATATAGCATGGTATAAAGGACATTGAAGACTCGGAAATGGGAGATTGGGAAGGGATAGAAGGATGAAATATCGCCTATCAGGTGCAATGTGCCACAGGCAGAAGTGGTAGATACACTTCTTTGCCACTATAAACGTATCCATGTAACCAAAAACTATTTGTACCCCTTAAAGCTACTGAAATAAAAATGAAAAAAAAAAGGAAAAGAATTTTTAAAATGGTCTTACTGTTCTTCTGACAGCTATGGTAGCCACAGACTGCTGATCAGCTAGTGACATGGGCTGGGCAGGCCAGACTTAGAATACTTAAATAATGCCTAAGAAATGAAGACTGCAAAGCAAATTTTCTTTCTCCCAATGTAATTACTTTATTGCATACATAAAATTCTTTCTCTTGGCAATGAGAAATGCAGGTGGCTGCAATTTGTATCAATTAAATTGTGACCTCATTTTTGTAATTTGCACATTTTCTTCCTTAATGATAACTTTTTAACAAAACTGCTGATGGGTAAGCACTTATATGGCTTAGTTTTTTTGTGTCCATCTTCTTTTTTGCACTACTTTAAAAACTTTTAATAAGATATGTAAGCACTATCTACTGGAACCATAATGAATAAAGAATGAGTACACTTCTTTTTACTTACAAAAATGTAAAACTAAGTAGAGCACTTGTGAAAATTATGAGTAAGGACATTATGATTCTACATTTTGTTTTCTTTTACGAATTTTATCTGTCAAATCCTGAATTATTATTACAGTTAACGTTCTTCTTTCTCATAAAAAGGAGATGAAATTCAGAAACTATAAATAGAATAAAAAGATGTTAGGTGGTAGCTAATGCAAGAAGTTAATGCAAAATTCAGTGAGTTGATAACACTGAATAATTATAAATAATGGTGAGAACTGATTTTAATATACTTAGTTTTTGAGTAGCTTTAGGTCCATAGAAAAATTGAAAGAAGGGTACACAGCTTTTTAATATGCCCCTTCCTCTACACATGCATAGATGTCTCCATTATCAACACCCTCCCTAGTAGAATTGTATATTATTAAAGGTGATGGGCCCTTGCCATTATCATTCGATATCCATGGTTTACCATTTGCTCCTATTGTTGTAAATTGTATGGACTTAGAAAAATTTATAATGACATGTATCTACCATTGTAGTGTCATATACAATAGTTTTATTGCTCTAAAATCCTCTGTTCTCTGCTTATTTATTCATTTCTCCACTCCCCAACCTCTAGCAACCACTGATGGTTTGTTGTCTTCACAATGTTACCTTCTCCAGAATGCCAAATAGTTGAAATCATACATTTTGTAGACTTTATAGATAGATTTCTTTAATGAATAATATACGTCTTAATTTCTTTGATGCCTTTCCCTGGTCTGATAGTTCATTACTTTTCAGCACTGATTAAGATTCCATTTTCTGGATATATCACAGTTATCTGGTCCTCTGCCAAATTATATCTTGATTGATTTGAGATATTGGTGATTTTGAATAAGGTTTAAATGAACATCCATATGCAAGTGTTTGTGTGGAATTAGATGTTTGATTTATTTGAATAAATACCAAGGAATACGAGTTTTCATCTTTATTTTAGCTTCATAAGGTACACAGGCATGTTCATTACCTTGTGCAGTGGTTTATGATAAGAACATATTTAGTTTTGCAGGAAACCCCCAGGCTGTCTTTCAAATTGGCCATACCGTTTTGCATTCCCACCAGTAACAAATGCGAGTTTGTTGCTCTGTATCCTCACCAGCATGCCATGTTGACCACTCTATAGGTGTGTAGTGGTGTCTCTGTTATTTCAATTTTCAACTCCCTGATGATATTTAATGTGGGGAAATCTTTCCTTATGCTAATTTTCCATCTGTATATCTTCTCTGGTGGGAGTGAAAATTAGTACTGGGAGTGAAAAATTAGTACTCTGTTACTGTCTTTGGTTCAGTTTTTGTTAAGTAAAATTGCTTGTTTTGAAACCTAATTTTCCATTATTTTATTTTATCACTTTTTTATTGTATTGATGTGCCTAAGTGTGCTTGGCAACAAGTGTTTTGCAAAAGTTGTTAAAACAAGGAAATGATGAAATAAGCACCTTTATTAGCAGTTTTGTGGTCATCAGTGGGTCATGCCTTTCCTCTTGGCGGGTCACACTAAATTTTGTACTGATCAGTTTTGCACAATTTTCAGTTTTAATGTCACAAACATAACCAGCTTCACCATCATTTTTGCTGCTATTAACACCATCATTACTTTTTCTTCTGGTTTCTAACAGCCATCCTAAGTCATTATAAGCTATCAGACAAAGGCAACTCTACTTCCAACAGTAGCACACTTCTGGAAAGCATTTTAACACTTCTATACACACATGGACACATATATATATACATACATTACATACACATATGTTACACACACATATACATATATAACATGTATGAGTATAAAATATATATATGTAGATTTTACTTACATAAATATGCCATATATATTCAACAATATCAATATACATAAGTGTATTTTCTTTACTTGCTTTGGATATTTTAAGACCAATGTTTATCCACTTATATGGAAGATATTTACTGGGGACTATCTATAGGATGACTGTGTTTGCAGTCTGTATAGTATGTTAGAAAAAAGACATAAACCAATTCATTATGTCCTTATAGTCAATGATGATTTAGTGCAATTGAATGAATATGGACATGAAGCAGATGAAGAAGGCTGTTAGATGGAAAGAAGTAGTATTACTAGTGACTGGGATTAATATTAGTGAGGGGTAATAATCATGATAATAATGATGATGCTATTAATGTAGAAGTTTGTTCAGCAAATTGTCCCTCTCTCCTCCATTACACAGGACAAGGGTGCTTTTTGCCCTAGTGATGTTGATTATTCTCATAGACTTACTTTGGTCAATGGACTGTCAGTAGAGGCAGCAGAGAACCCCTTTAAAATATGCCAAAGAGCATGGTACTGGTACAAAAGTAGACAAATAGACAAATGGAGCAGGACAGATAATCCAGAATTAAATCATCGACCTTCAACCAACTCATCTTTATCAAAGTCAACAAAAACAAGCATTGGGAAAAGAAAACCATATTTATCAAATGGTGATGGGAAAACTTGCTAACCACATGCAGGAGAATGAAGCTGGACTCCCACTTATCATCATATATAAAATTTAACTCAAAATTGATAAAGGATTTAAATGTGAAATACTCAACTTTAATAATCTTAGACAAAAACTTAGGGAACACCCTCCTGGACATTAGAGTAGGCAATGAATTCATGGCCAACTCCTTAAAAGCAAATGCAGCAGAAACTAAGATTGACAGGTGGGATGTTATCAAGCTAAAAAGGTTTTGCACATCAAAATAAGCAATCAAGGGAATAAAGAGACAAACCATAGAAAGGGGGAGAATATTTGCAAGTTGTACCTCACACAAATATCTAACACCCAGGATCTACAAGGAGCTCAAGCAAATCACTACAGAAAAAAACAAATAACTCTATTAAAAAGTGGGCAAATGACATGAACAGACACTTCTCAAAGGAAGGTATGTAAGCAGCCAACAAACATGAAAAAGTACTCAGCTTCAATAATCATCAGACAAATGCAAGTCAAAACGAAAATGAGATACCATCTTACATTGGTCAGGAAGGCTATCATCAAAAAGTCAAAAAATAAAAGATGTTGGCAAGGCTGTGGAGAAAAAGGAACACTTCTACACTGTTGGTGGGTACGTAAGCTAGTTCAACTAGTTTGTGGAAAGTAGTGTGACATTTTTTCACAGAACTAAGATTTATCTATCATATGATCGAGCAATCTCAATTATGGAAATATATCCAGAGAAACGTAAATGACACTACCAAAAAGACCTACATGCGTGCATGTTTATTTGCTATCCACAATAGCAAAAACATGGAACAAACTCAGATGCCCATCAAAAATGGACTGGAATATTACACAACCATAAAGAAGAACAAAATCCTGTCTTTTGCACCAACATGTGTGCAGCTGGAGACCATTATGCTAAGTGAACCACCACAGAAACCAAACAACTGAATACTGCATGTTCTCACTCATAAGTGCACCGTACACATTGGATACGTGAACAAAAGGCAAGAACAAGTGAAGCTGGGCATTGCTAAGGAAGGGTGGGAGCGAGGCAGGATAAGGAACACACAACCACCCACTGGGTACCCTTTCTACTATCATGGGGAGAGAGGACTCGCTAGAAGCTCAAACCTCATATGCACACAATTTACTTATGTAACAAAACCCCCCATGTACTCCACCACACTAAAATAAAATAAAATGCTACGAGAGAAACATCAACTATATACCAGCCTTGTATGCTTTTGTGATCCACCAGAGACCTGGAATGAGGACTGTGTATGCACCATCTTAGTAAGTTTACTAAGCCCTTCTAAGTGGATCATATTTTGTAGGTTCTTGTAGTCAGAAAGCAGCAACCCATGTGTTTAAAGTCCTTATATTCTTGCAACCTGCCATTTTCCATACACATGGAGAGTGGAAATAAAAATCCAGAAAATTCCCTTTTCTGACATCCCTACTGTTCAGCAAGATACCTTGATGATATGGCATTTGCTTACAATTTTGTGTAATATTTCATTTATCAAAGATTATTAACTAAGAGTGCACATTAATCAATCACAAGCATTTATATAGCACCTCCTCTGTGTCATACCCAGTGAACAGAGTAATCTATCGATAATCTTGTCCCTTAATTTTAGGAAAGCATATATAAACCTAAACATCTGTGAGTAGACTTTCTGTTTCAGTGAGTATTAAGTCAATTCTGTGGGTTTTTAAAAAATGGCAACACCACAAAACTTCTCATCCACATTCCAATATTTAGAAAACTGCTGAACTTAAAAGCACAGGTAACATGTTTGCTTAAGTACAATGATGACCATGACAAAGGTGCACATTTGTGCCTTGCTAATAAAAAAGTCTTCGTTAAAAGTTTGCATATATTAATAAATGCTGTGTCACATATTGATTCCTTATTTTGAAATTATGGTCGTCTGCTAAAACTGAAAGTCACAGAGTTTAGTATAAAATGATGAATAATAGGGTTCATGTTTATGTAGATAGTCTAATAATAGTTTTCTTTTACTAGGACATTTTATTGTTTTATCCAACTATCATTACCTGACAACTAGAAGACTGGTACAGAATAAGTAGTTAATATACAGTATTGAATAAATAAATTAAGTTTAAAATTGTTACCCATTTTGATTAATTTGTTTATTCAGCAAGTATTTGTTGAGTAGAGGCAAACCTGAATACTGTGCCCAAATATGTTACTCCCATCTCCTTCAGAGAACAGGAGATCATTCTTATTGGCCCTCTTGAAGTTGGAATTGATCACATGAGTTTTTGACCCGATGAAAACGGAAGCATTTTTTGCTTGCACTTGCCTCTTTGTCTCTCTTCCTCTCTGCATTATGACTCTGACAGTCTTGAAATTGATCCTTCATCAAGGTGAATCCTTGAGTATCTCAGGTGACTGTCTCCCAACCCCTCTGGTTCATGTCAGTCAATCAACATGATTGAAAATGCCCTCTTATTATTACATGCCACTGAGATGTGTTCTTTTAACATAAACTGGTTCACTCTAACTGATACAAGCTCTACTTTCTGTTAAAAAAAAATTCGATTGGATGTAGTAAATACACAGTGAACCCAACAGCCTTCACACTCAAGGTGGACAAACCTAGTAAAGATATCTAATAGAGACAGACAAGAGAAGTAGTACACTTGGTAGACTGATGGAATCACACCCACTACCCTCATAACATACAGCATTGTTGCCTATAGCCACATTGTTGTACATGAGAAGTCCAGAACCTACTCATCTTTCTTTTTTGAGTTGGAGTCTCACTCGGTCCCCCAGACTGGAGTGCAGTGACCGCTCCCGGTCTCCGCAGCCTCGACCTGCTGGGCTCCGGCGATCCTTCCGCCTCAGCCTTCCGAGTAGCTGGAACTACAGGTGCGCGCTACCACGCCCGGCTCATTTTTTGATTTTATTGTAGAGGTGAGGTCTCGTCAAGTTGCCCAGGCGGGTCTCGAACCCGCGGTCTCAGGCAAGTCTCAGGCAATCCACTCACCTCAGCCTCCCAAATCGTGGGATTACAGGCTAAGCCACCGAGCCCAGCCCTACTCATCTTTCAAAAGTTACATGTTACACACCTTGGTTGACATGTTTTCACTTCCCCCTCTTTCTGGCTCCTGGCATTCGCCCTTTTACTCTCTGCATTTATGAGCCGGACAATGTAAATTCCACATATAAGCGAGTTCATGCAGCATTTATTTCTCTGTCTCTGATTTATTTCATCTAGCTTATGTCTTTCTGGTTCATCCATGCCGTTGAAAGTGCCAGAATGTCCTTTTTTAGAGTATTCCACTGTGTGTGTGTGTGTGTGTGTGTGTGTGTGTGTGTGTGTGTGTGTGTCACTATTTAAATCCTTTCATTTATTGACAGACATATATTGTTTATATATCTTGACTACTGAATTAAAAATTAGACGGCAGATTTTTTTAACAGACAGGTTTCATTTCTTTTAGACATACATTCAGAAGTGAGATTGCTGTATCACAAAGTAGTTTTTATATAGTCGATACCACCAGATACTTTAGTTTTGACTCCTTTGATGACATGTGCTTTTAGGAAGTGAATAATATATTTCTTATGTAATATCAACTCAAAATTCCAATGACAATTTTGTAAATAAAACAGATTATTTATTTGTATGTGCAAATTGGGTTTTGGAGTAACAAACTGGGATACAAAACTTGTCAATTTGACTCAAATCTAAACATTACAGAAATAATTCTGACTCTGTTTTTCTTTAAGAAACATACAGCCTAACAAAAAGTGCCATGTGATTTTGGTTAAGTAACATTATTATTTTCATTCTTATTTTTCCAAAATAATCACATGTGGTTAGCAGATAGGCAATTCTATTTGGTACAGATAACCACATGTGTTATAGATACTTTTATAAAAATTAATTTTCCTCCTTTAAAATATGCTATATTATCTTCAAAATTGCCTCTAAATTCCAATAACATTTTCCTCAATTTAAAGAAATAATGATTAATAATTTAGAAAACAAATTAAATTTTTAAAAGAGCTATGCGGTATATAGTTGTAGAATGCATTTTATTCATGATATGACTTATTTTGCTTCTTTTAAAATAAAACATTTGACATGTGAGTCTGACTCTGAGAATAAACTCAGAAAAACATCAGCTGCGCTGCTGGTCATGCAGTTTAATGTGTAAAGTTCAAAAGCATTTCCAATTATGAGGTTGAGATGTACTCAGCTGGTTCCCTAGATTCCATAATCTTTGAATTTGTAAAATAAGTCATTGTGGTAACCATGCTGATAATATGTGAAAAGGACAGGTGATGAAAATAATTACTGAGTAGCTATAATGATGAATTCATTTCTAAATGTCCTTAGTTCTTCTGAACCATAGTTTAGAGTCTACTACTCTCCTAGCAGCTTCTGAGAAGGTACCCCAGAAATCACAGTACTACCATTTGAGATGGTAGGTTTTCCATTATTATGAAATAATATTATACCTATTACACCATATAATTCACTTTAGTACAATATGTACATCCTAGGAAAAATCTGATAGGTGGTAATGCACATCTATGTTTATGACACCAGCATCAGATATTACTTATAATTTCAACAGTGATCACAATAGTTCACTCAACAAATATACTACATACTTGATACTGTTGTATGGTTGTAATAGAAATGAGATTTTTCTCTACTATTCATTCTCTTCTCACTTCGATTGAATGTCCAATTTTTTGTCTGGAGCTCCTAAAAAAAAATATTCCTGAGCCCTCATTAGATCTAGACACAATCATGTGACTAAGCTGTGGCCAATGAGATATAAATAAAAAATATGTATGTGTCTTTTGGGACCTGACTTTAAGAGGAAAGAAAAAGCACCCCTTTCTACCACTATTTCACCTGCCATCTGTCATTAGATCTGGGTGTGCCACCAAGTGGCAGACAGATCATGACCACACCCAGGGTACAAATGACAAACTGCCTGGAACCGTGATAACTAGAGAGAGGACAATTACCATATTGATTCAGAAAGATACTAAATAGGGAAATAAATTATCTCATAAATAAATAAGACATGAATTGTTATCTGCTACAAAAGTCAAATCTATATTCAGACAGTGGTTAAAAAGTCTTCCTGCCCTTGTAAAGTTTAATGTATAATAGTAAAAGCTTCTGTTGATTAAACATTGAAATTCTTATGCATTAGTTTAGTTACCTCAACTACTTTACAAAGTAGTTACTGA
>NW_007251783.1:60171-60957 GCF_000164805.1 Carlito syrichta
GCTTCACAAAGCTTGCATCAAGATAAGAAGTGTATGATTTCAGTAATAGTTTTGCTAACTGTTTTCTATAATATTTAATGATTAATCTGTATATTATATGCTATTCTTATTTTTACCTAATGTAAAATTTCCTATTAATTTTCTATGATTTACCAAAACACTCAAAATCTATACTATTTATTTTAATGTCCAGCAGTAAAAAATATTTCTGTCAGGGACACTGGTGACAGAGCCCTCTATGAAATGCTAAATAGTGAGAAGCAGAGAACGCTAACCAGTGTTTGACAAACCCAATGTGTACTTTACCATTGAAGTCTGCTGGACACTGAAGTCGATGCCTCAAAGCAGAAATCCAAAGTGCAAAAGTATATCCAGAAATAAGTAAGAGTACTTTGGTTTTACTCTCCAACAGGCCTGTAACTGGGTTTCATTACTACCATACACAGGCATACTAGAGGGCAAATTCCAAGCAGAAGGAAGTGAAGTAGCAAGCACAGGTTCACATAGTGTTATATGTAGATAACTGAACTGTGTGTATATATATATATATTTATAAACTTCCTGATAAAAAATTTGATCTAAGTGAATAAATCAAACAGTGGTTGTCACACTCTTGGACAAGGAAAAGCACAGTTGCCATGACAATGGCTAGGGGCGGAGGCAGGCTAAGAGTTTCAGCACGTAATGAAACTAGGAATGTTCTGCCTGGCTAGAGGCAAGAAAACAAAACTATTAAAGCAATTTTGGCTTACAGGACAAAAGCTGCATGGTTACTTCTGGGAAGCA
>NW_007251783.1:61007-75867 GCF_000164805.1 Carlito syrichta
GGGCTCAGGCAATCCACTCACCTCAGCCTCCCAAAGGCGCGGGATTACAGGCTGAGCCACCAAGCCCGGTTTACAGGTCAACTTTAATGGGATAATGGTAACTCCCTAAAGTCATGTGTTGTGAGGGCTTCTTTGGACACATATGCTTTCACACTGGCAAAAAAGAGAGTGCCATCATAGACTGGGTTGGACGTCTATGGAGTCTTGGCCCCGATATAACCATGTGCCATTCTTGGAAAATAACCTCTTTTAAAGTAGAAATTGCCAAAAGCACTCCAGGGTGATAAGTTGAAACTTGTATGTAGCAATATTCTTCTTCCTCTTCTTGCTCCTCCTCCTCCTCCTCCTCCTTCTCCTTCTCTTTCTTCTTCAGTTAGCATCTCACTCTGTCACCCAGGCTGGAGTGCAGTAGCATGAGCATGCTAACAGTCACAGCAGACTTGACCTACTGGGTTCAGGTGACTCTTCCACCTCAGCCTTCCAAGTAGTTATATCTCCATTTTTTTTTTTTGAGTTGGAGTCTCACTCTGTCACCCAGACTGGAGTGCAGTGGCACACTCCATGCCACCTCAGCCTCGACCTGCTGTGCTCCGGCGATCCTTCTGTCTCAGCCTTCCAAGTAGCCGGAACTACAGGTGCGCTCTACCATGTCAGACTAATTTTTGATTTATTGCAGAGATGAGGTCTCTCCAAGTTGCCCGGTTGGATCTCAAACCCACGGGTTCAGGTAATCCACTTGCCTCGGCCTCCAAAAATGCTGGGATTACAGGCTGAGCCACCAAGCCCGGCCTGTGTCTTCATTTTTTAAAGTGTCGTCACATCCCCACATCTTAAACTAATGCCTAATGCTTCTGGAGACTCAAAAAATATAATTTTTTCATTGCCTTACATAACAGAAAATACATGCATGACCGTCCATGCATATATATTATTTTATAAAAATAATATAAAGCCATAGATGCTAAGAATCATAATGACTGATTTATGGAGTGTTTAGGAAGTGGCATGTGAAATGGAACTCAGATTTTCTAACTAGGGTTCTAGTAAGATCAAGAAAACAGAGTAGAGTTTTAGAAGCCAGAGGGTCAACATTTCTTTGAGATCTAGGATATTATCACTTCTCACTGACAAGAGATTCAATACAGAAAATCGAGGCAATTAGTGCTGAAGATGTTCCTCAACCTGTGAGCAGTAAACATGATCACAGAGTCAAACCATATTTCGGGATATAAAATGCCTTTGCTGTTCTTATTTATATTCAACATGCTACTTTTGCAGATAGACAGTATGGTTGATACTTTTTTTTGCAAATGACAATTAAAGCCCATAAAGATGGATAAATCTTACTGAGAGTCTATGTGGCAAAGGTCAAAGTGAAATAAAGCAAGAGTCCTTGTTCTACATTTACTCAAGGAGAGGAGTTGGATGACTTCTCTATATCATGGAGAATCAACTTTATCCACTTGTAGAGGCTATCTTTTGAAACAAACATGTCTGGTTTCATTTCAATTCTGTGCATGCCCTGTACTTTATTTTCTCTGGATAAGAAGGAAATGACTAAACTTTTATTTTTATAAACAAGAAAGCTGAGAAAAAGACACTGCCACTCTGTATATGATATCCCTCTCCACCATCTTGTCAGTATGGGCTTCTTAACTAGACATTTTTTCCTACTGTGAGCAGACCTAAATGAACAAATAAATAGAAAAAAAAAGATTTCCAGAGAAATTAAGGTTAACTCCTGCAAAGTCTGTGGACCCTGGCGTGTGGTAGAGAATGAATGTAAAAATGTCTGTATATATATTTTGGACCAAAAGCATCAATTTCTTAAATCTGTCTGACAGTTGTTTATTCAGGCTAAAGGGGCCATTCTTAGACCTTTTTTAAAAGATGGTAATGAAACTGGAGTTTGTCTATATATATTGACACAAATGCAGCCCCTATAAACCAATGACTTAGAAGAATTTAAGAAAAAAGGAGAAATGGAGGTTAACACAGAATGATACTTCTGGAATTTCTGAAGGTGTTGTTGGTAGATGACTACTTTGGCTGTTTCTTCATAAAACAAATTCTGCAACCATGTCTAGCCCAGTAGTGAATGTCTGTCTATAGAAACAAGAAAAGACGTATAATAGTTAATACATTAATGAAACACAGATTGTTAAGAATGTTCTAAGAAAAAGGTCCCTTTGGACACTTCCAAGAATTTTGGTCTTTATAGAAAAACAAGAGACAGAAATTTCACCATAAATTGCTTTCTAGCTAAAAGACAGAACTATACTAATTTGAATAAATTGAGTCTGGCCTTATGCAAACATCATTTTTATATATATTTTATTGAGTTGGAGTCTCACTCTGTCGTCCAGATTGGAGTGCAGGGGCACACTCACGGCTACCCCTCATTGACCTGCTGGGCTTTGGCGATCGTTCTGCCTCAGTTTTCCAAGTAGCCAGAACTACAGGCACCTGCTACCACACCTGGCTAATTTTTTTGATTTATTGTAGAGACGAGGACTCACCATTTCCGAGCTGGTCTTGAATGCTCAGGCTCAGGCAATCCACTCACCTCGGCCTACCAAAATGCTGGGATTGCAGGCTGAGCCACCAAGCCCGACCTATATGATTTATAAGTGCAAAATTTTTTTAATCTGTATTTTTATTCAGTTGTGAGAAAAACCATTTTTAATCAGTATATTGGTTTAAAAAAACACTTAAAATTATGGCTGTTGATTAATTTGCATTATTCAAGGAATAGATTCCATATTTTTTATTGTGTTCTTTGGAGAAAAAGGATAAAGGTTTGCTCCAGAACACATTTTTTTAAATATCATCCTAAGTGGTTTATAGCTCTATACATTTTTGTAATTTGGGAGCATTTTGATTTATAACTAATTATGTCACTTCACTTTATAATTATCTTACATATATAAAAGATGTTATGTTTGACAATGCCAAGAGTCTGAATTCATGGACATTTTATGGACCCCCCCAATATTAAAAATTGATGAAATAAGATTTCTGTTAAGATCTCTCACAAGGCCGGGCTTGGTGGCTCAACCTGTAATCCCAGCGCTTTGGGAGGCCAAGGTGAGTGGATTGCCAGAGCCCGCGGGTTCGAGACCCTCCTGAGCAACTTGGTGAGACCTCATCTCTACGATAAATCAACAATTAGCCGGGCATGGTAGCGCGCGCCTGTAGTTCCAGCTACTTGGAAGGCTAAAGTGGAAGGATCGCCAGAGCCCAGCAGGTCGAGGCTGCGGTGGCCGGCAGCGGCCACTGCACTCCAGCCTGGGCGACAGAGTGAGACTCTAACTCAAAAAAAAAAAATCTCTCACAAAATGTAGACTTTTAATGACAATTTTCTTATTCTTACATTAATGAACATTATAAAGAAATGGAAAATTAGAGCTCAGTATTTGGGATCTCATGATTTCTCTATTTGCCATGAAACTTGATGTTCTCCATGTTGAACCATCATAAAGAATATGACCTTCAGTTATGAAGTAATATAAGACAGAATACAAAAATACACACCCATCACTATTTTAGAATTTTTTTCCCCTTGTATTACTTATTTATCTGACCATCTAAAATAGTGGTGGATGCTTATAGTTTGAAAGGACATTTGAAAATATGTGCCAGAGATCGGGAGCTGAAAAAAAATCCACTGGAAGAGAGCATAGCACCCATATTTATCTAAATATGTTATTTTGCTTTTCTTTTTAATCTGTGGGAGAATTTTGCAGCATATCAATTTACTCTAAAAGGTAATCTGCAATGCTTCATTCAGGCTTCAACATTTTCCTTATAATTGCCACCTCAGCAATATATGATTGAGTGACACTTTGGAAAGATCGGAGTTATCCAAATGTTCTCACTCTACATATCACTTTTAAAAACTTTTTCTCCCCAAATTTTATCTTTGTGATCATTGGCAATGATTATGTCTAGAATATGATTCTGAGACTGTGGAAATAATGTGGGAAGGAGGAAAAGTTTGACAAAGGGGAATAAGTGAATAAACTGAGAGGACACACATTTTAAAAGATTATTCACAGAAAAAAATGAAACCACAAGGAAGGATGATAGAAAGAGAGTTGAGGAGAATGAGAGTGAGCCAGGAGTTCAAAGCTTCAAGGAATGAGGACGGACGGCATTTGTGTCATCTACCAATAACTAGGACAAGAATAGACAGTAATGGTAGAATCTGAGTTTCAAAACATAATGATTAATGATATTTTAGAAGCAGCAATTAAGGACAAGCAGGACACTTATTTTATGCCTAGGCTCACATGTAAGAAGGGGTGAGTTAGAAATCTAATAGGAGATCTGTAAGAGAAAAAGAGTCCTCAGAGGAGATGGTGCTCCCTGGTAAGAAATTGAAGGGAACTTTAAGAGTACAATGTTCTGAAATGGAAATTTTTCTAGAAATGTAAGCATTAACAAAATTACTCTAGAAATTGTAAAAACAACAATAAAAAGATAATCTCAGAAGCTAAAAAATAGCCAAATAAGTATTCCTAAAATAGTTACCAAGGACTAAATATTACTAGTAAGTTAAATTTTGTAATATATTAAAATTTATTATTTGCCATCAAATACAGAGTATCTCAGGCATGTAAAATTCTAACAACATTAGTGAAATTTATTGATGGTAAGCAGATTAGACAACCTTATGATCATATTAATAGAATGTGTTTAAATTCAACACATTCCTTAATCATGTTAATTCCATATCTATCTCAAACCAGAAACAAAACAACAACCAAATATCTCACTAATATAAAATTTTTTCAACATCATAGAGAATATGTACCAGAAGCCTTGTACTGTGTCGCACTCAATAATGGAACATAAGGAGAAATTATTTTTCTCACCAAAAGTATTCAACATTGTCCTAGAATTTCTAAACTATTCAATGGGAAATTAAAAACCATAACACATATAAATATTAGAGAGGACAAGAAAAATGGTCACTGTTTGCAGATGATACAATTTATTACAAAGAAAGTTTGAGCAAATGAACCAAAAAACTATTGGTGTCTGTGCAACAACTTCCTATAAATCACTTCTTGTTTGAATGTTTCTCTTCTATATGTAATTTAAATTATTGAAGAAGCTTATCTAGATTCTTCAATTCTGAATCTGGGGTCATAATCTTTAACAGCTCAAGTAAAACCTCAGGAAGAGGATGGGGAAGGAAAACAGCCTTACAAGAAAGCAAGGGAAAGACAATGCTATGAATATCCAACCATTCATACGTTTCATTTTATACCAAAAGGATGACATCTGTGATGCAAAAATTCACATGAGAGGATTATATTTTTAGCAATCGTGATGAACTGCTGTAGTGAACTGGATACTTTCGTTTTTAAAGATGTGGTGTACAATTCAGGGTTAGGTATACAAATGGTCATCTTGCTTGTTCTCAACTCTTTACTTTCTGCCTGTTAAAAAAATATATATGTTCGTTGTCATCCAATGTCTCAGTTCTCCCTTTATACATGGCATATACTTTGTTGATAGTAGATATTGAGACTGGCTCATGAAATGTTCCCAAACATGACATAAGCTCAAGATGTTTTAAATGTCTGCTGGACTTTGCTTATTCCTTGTGCTTCTCCCATTAGCTATAAAAAGAACATTACCTGTGTAGAGCTGCTGCTTCAGCTCCAATTGAACCTAAAAATGAAAAGTGTTCAAATAGCATGCTTTGAGTCTCAGGAAACTGTCTAAAACAAGCTCCTCCATATTTCCAAGGAACTAACTTCAGAGTCACATCTGTGATCTTTCTCTTTTAATTTTGCATTTTTCACCCATCTACAAGTCTAACCACTTAGCACTCATCCATAGATTCCTTACTTTTCTAGATCATAGTTCTTGATCAGTTTAAGATATTGTCCGTCTGGGTACTTGATGGAGGGCCAACCCTTAATGATATTAGGTGCTTCATAAAAAGATGAAGAAAATGCATGTGCTTAATTGATTTTTCAGAAAAAGCTTTTGATATAGAAAGAAAAAGAATATTATGACATTAATTATAATAAAAATAATATTCAGAATATTATTACTGAGAAGATTGTTTCTGATTAACTTTTTGTATTTTGTTATTTGAGTAGGACATGAAAATTTGGGTCCAACACATAATTGCTCAGAACATCACAACAGTAAACCATAGTTAGCTCTCTATTTCCTTTCCTAAAAGTTTGTCTTCCTTTTCTCTGAAAAAAAAAATGTTGATTTGCAGTTTATAAATATTGACATTAAAAAGTAGTAAGTTTCTAGGCAATCCAGGACACTCTCTATTACAGTACTCACTTTTTTTTTCTTTCATGCTGCCCCTGTTTTCCTCACAGTAGGAGCCAACAGAGAGGAGTAAGAACCAGAAGGAAGATCTTATCTCCCTGGCCCAGATGCAATCTCCCCTTAAGTTCCTCCAACTTAAGTTCACCTCAAGTGCTTTTTGTTTTGTTTTATTTTTTCTCTGAAACAATTCACTGACATCCTGAGGTACTCCACTATGTCTGACTAAATCTCCCTCAGGATGGGCAGTGTTCTCTTAGCTCTCTTGAGAAGTCCATATTCCCTATTACAGTACATGAAAGTCAATGTCCTGATCACTGATTTCACTGCTGACCCAAGGAAACACACCTGTGACCACCCACATTTACCTGCAGAAAAGCATTTATTTCCCCAAATGGTGAAGGGGTGCCCTGGTATAGTTGCTGTTTCTCTCCATTGGTAATTTCTAGAAGTGGGTCTAGAATTAGTGTTGGGACTCTACAAACTCCAAAGAATGTAATTATTTAGAACATCACAACAGTGACCTGTAGTAATGTTGAGGAATTTCTCTCAAGTCTGTAGAAGATGCTGTCAATTTTCTATCCATATCTTCATGGCAAATTACCATTTGCATGTGTGTTGGAGTAAATTTGGCCACAAGGATGCATTCTTATTTGGCAACTAGCAGGAAAATAATGCCAAGGAATTAACATCTCTTCCCCCCAAAGCTGTTCTCAAACAGCAACTGATTAAGAATTGGTAGATGAGTATCTTTGTTCCCTCTCTACATCTTGAAAGGAAGATAACTGTGAAGTGCCTATTCAGCAGTCTTTCCAAAAGTTCTCCATTAAGGCTAAGCATTGGTTGCCTCATAGTGGTAACTAGCTTGATAGTAGTCCTTTGATAAACTTCTTTTCTTTCTTTTCTCACTTCTGCATTCCCCTGTCAGGAATTTTCTAACGACAACCTGTTAATTTCTTAGGAACGATTTGCACACTAATTCTCATATCAGTATCTTGTTCTTGCTAACAGCATCATAAGAAAAAAAAATCCTTAACTTCGCCTCCCATACTGTCCCAAGGTAGAGTGAGACCCATGTTTAAAGTACAAAAGTGAATTTCTAAAGTCACATCTAAACACTTGGACTCTTCTCCCTTCAATCTTTTTATCCTTGCATAATTTTCATTAACAGTCACTTCACGTTGTTGTCTATCACTCCTCTTTGGAAAATGGGTGACCTGTTGTGTGTCTAAGCTAGAAAGAATACTAAATATAATCTTGCTTGAGGAATGAGAATAAATAGAAACACAAGGACAAGCAAAAAGGGCTGTAGGAATATATCAAGTAGAGTTCAAGTGTATTGAACTATCTTCCTTAATTGTGATATTTTGCTACAAGATAATTATTATCCTGAATTTAATGGGTATTATTCTCAGAAGCTCTTTTCATTTTGTGCTTTGGGTAATCTTGGCATGAGAGCTTAAACTACCATGTACAACTTGAATTAAGAGAATCCACAAATGAGAGATTGCAAATGCAAATTTATAATTACCAGATTTAGTGAATATCAATATTTTATAAGAAGGCTTAATCTATTTCATTGCACTTTACATTGGTTGTTCTAATTAATCTTTTCCTACTAGCAGTACTGACAAACTTAATAGGCTTTATAAATAATTGGTCAATATCAAATGTGTCATAAATTCACTTCATCTTTGGAAAGAGTCCCAGTTGCTACTTCTGTGCTGTACTCTTGCAAATGGTTCAAAATTCACAATTAATGCTGGTTAAACATGTGACAAGTGCTTGATTTTTTTTCAAATGGCAAGTTTTGTTTGAATGTCAAAAAAAGTTTAATTTTCCCTAATTACAATTTATGACACTGCTAGTTTTTGTGAATTCTAACCCAATACCAGAAATTGGTAAGAACACTTTCAATGAATGATACTCAATGGAGAAGGAAAATTCAAGTTTAGTGAAACAATTAAAAATGTAAGTCAGAGTCACAGAAATCTATAAGAATTTCTATTATTTAAACTGAAAAAATTTTTTTTTTGGTTTCAGTGTTATGACTGCTGGTGGTATATGCCTGAAAATAATAATGTTTTGGTCAAAATTTTAAACATATTATACATCTGCATAGGTAAAGTCGAAACTGAAAGGACAGACCGAGTGGGAAAGCCACTTTTCATCTTGTTCTTAAACCCTGACACAATGATGAAAAAGTAGAAGCTATGCTTTTAGAGAAATGCACACTTTAGGTATAATCAACTTTACCGACTTTGTCTTTTCAGAAGCAGACTTCCAGGTATCAGAGGTATCTCATAGTGGCAATCAAGTTTGCCTAGAGTAAAGGTAATTTACAAAGCCTAAGACATCATGCATTGAGCAAGGACTGTAAAAGTCATGAAACTTGTCATTACAAAGTGATAACCGCTCAGAGGGGGAGCAGGTGGGGATTCGATCTTCCAGTAAATTGGGTACTATCTACAGGGAAGCCAAGGATTACCCCCCCCCCTGCAAGCCTAGGAAATGCCTTGGAGATAAGAGGAGGTACACCCTCCATTAGGTCCAAGGAATGTCATTTGGGAAGGTGCAAGAGAATTCGAATTCTTGTCACGCCCTTCTCTAGGGGCTATGATGACGTGGGCGAGCATTAATGGGTCTCTGTGTCACAGGTTCTCCAAGACATCCACAGGAGGTCGACAAGGAAGTCACAGCAGTCACGGCAGTCACGTGCCGCATCTCCAAGAAAAGGATTTAAGCCAGGACTCTGGGGGGCTACGATGCGACACTCACCTAGAGTGCAAGCCCAATCCCTGTCAGTGGGGGGTGAACTTTTCTTAAATAAATCTTTTCTTCTGTCACCTCTGTGTGTCACAATTCTTTGCCTCTACTCAGATCTCTGGGTTCCCAGCACACACCCCCAGCTTGCCAGCCCCAGCAGTGCTGCGCACCTCCCCTCGCCTCTCCACCCTCACCCTGTCCCTGCCATACCCTAACAGAAACAGTGGGGATTTGTTTTAATACACTGAGTTTCTGAATGTGACTTTGAGGTAAATGGGTTGTATTGACTTCTAGTCTTTCGTTTTTATCTCAAGGACTGCTTAGGCCATCTGACAGGCAGGCAGTAATATTCAGGGTATTTTCAGCTCTGAGGTAGGTTGCAGGTAATTTTTATTAGGGTGGACTGATCTTCCTTGAAAATATGTGAGAATGTCTTAAACATATTTGGCCTTCCTATTAGTTAAAACAAAAACAACAACATTTATTGAAGCTTCAGAAAACATAAAATTGCTTTCTTTGGGAAATATTTGATATAAAGTCAATATCTTTCTTTAGAACAGAGATTGCTGATGGTTAGAATATAATGTTCAGAGAAACACCATTATTTTGTAATTGGAAGCTACGGACAAATCGACAGAACGTGCTTTAATGTGCTGCTGAATCATTTAACGCTAAACTTTTATAATACTTTTCATGACTAGAAGCTATTGGATATTCTTCTGTATTATTTAGACCCTAGAAATAATATATTTTATAAAAACATGAAAGTGATACCTCTACTCAAGAGTGAATGCCTCAGTGAGATCTCTTTTAACCAGGCTAACTTCTTATACTTGAATCCCTGGTCAATATTTTATTTGTTTTTAAAGAGCTGGCATTACCCTTAGAGACGTCGGTCTCTTTCTAATTAAAGTGGCGCTAATAAGGTGTATTGATGTTTGAGTAATGAATATTACAGAAAGCAATAACTAAATAAGTATGGAGCAGGGTTAGTCATCTCTGCCATGGGCTGAGGGCTATTGTGAGCTGGGCTTGTCGGCAGGTACCAGGTGAATGTTTCCAAACTTGAGAGTAATGGATTTGTCTGGCTGAGACTTTACCTGTCCTATAGCACATTGCATTCCTAGCGCAGGGCCACAGCATTGGAGAGTTGAGCCCTCAGCTACTCTGATCGCTGGTCCACTTGGGAGCATCCTGTGCTCGCGTATCACCTGCATAGACAGAGGTGTGTGCTGTGCCCCCATGCTCTGATGGGGAGGAGGAGATGGCACCTTCTATTGGGGATAAGGAAGCATCTCTTCCGAAGAAGGTGAGGCAGCCTGAGGGTTCCAGATTGTGTGAGTTATTTTGGGTTTGGGATGTTTGCATGATTATTACTAGTGATTTTATTGGGTTGAATAAGCATGCTGGATATCCAGATTCACCCTACCCCATGGGGACTTTCTTTTATTTTACTGATATCTGTCATAAATTACATGCACAGTTTTCTGCCAGAACCAACAAAACAAGGACTATCATTGATCTAGAGAAAGCAGCAGTTTTATTCATAGAGAAATGCCAACACAGAATGAGGAAACTGTGGTACATTTAAAGTTTACATTTTACAAATTAATACTTTTGACATATATACAAATAATGCACCATACATGTGCCAGTCTCAATATAATGGTTACATTTATGGAAATACGGATTCACAACACAGTGTAGATTTGGCACTTTGGCAAAGGGACATGAGTTTTAAAGTTGTTTAATAACTGTCAGTCTTCTTTTTTTTTTGAGTTGGAGTCTCAGTCGGTCGCCCAGGCTGGATTGCAGTGGCACACTCACAGCCACCACAGCGTCAATCTGCTGGGCTCTTGTGAGCCTTCCACCTCAGCCTTCCAAGTAGCTGGAACTACAGGCTTGCACTGCCATGCCTGGCTAAATTTTGATTTATTGTAGAGACGATGTCTTGCCAAATTGCCTAGGTTGGTCTCAAACCCACGGGCTCAGGCAATCCACTCGCCTCGGCCTCCCAAAGTGCTGGGACTATAGGCTGAGTCACCCAGCTCAGCCAACTGTAAGTCTTCTTTTTGTCAGTGTTCTGGGTGGATTTTTTGTGATGAGAAAACTTCACTTGGAAACAAAGACAAAAGTTTTCATCCCAGGTTGTCTGAAAATAGAGAGCATGGGTAATGGCCACTAGGTATCTGAACCTCAACCACTCAGCTCATATAAGGGTCTGCTCAATTCTGCCTTAGCGATGGACAGCATCCCTTCAGAATCAGAGAGGTCCAAATTTCATTTCTTATACTGCCTTTTATTATTTGGAGGAGCTAAATTCTATAAGTCTCAATTTCCTCATCTGAAGTATGAGACTAACAGGAGTATCTACTTCATAGGACAATTGAATGGATCAATTCAATATTATATGTAAAGTAGTTAGTAATACATTCTGGGTTCATCTTAGATATTGTTCAATTAATGATGGTTATTGTTGTTATTAATAACATAATGTTATAAAATTTTTAAATATTATTATTATTAATAAAGGTCAGTTTCATTGATGTACTCGGGATAGTAATTTCTGTATATCATACCTTGTTTTGGGTCAGCCAAAGGTACTAGTATCTTACTGTTTCTGGATATAGGCTTTAATGCCTACTTGCAATATGTAATTATGGAAATTTAAAAAACAGCAGCTTATAGTCCATTTTATGCTTTAATATTTTGAGTTGAATCAATATAATTCCTGTAGCAATCTAGTTAAAATGCATCCAAACCTGTAACATTATACATATTATTACCCACCACTAAACTAAATGATCAACTCGACTACAGCAGAAATTGGAAAACAAACGTTCAGATAAAAAATCAGATGCATAATGTTTGCAAATGTATGTGTATATATATATATACTTTTTGTTGAAATACAATTAGTACTATACAAATTGCAATTTGGTGTTTTTAATTATATTCACATGGTTATGCAAACATTACCACAATCAATTCCAGAACATTTTCGTACCAAAAAGAAATCCTGTACCCATTATCATTTTGCCCCAATTATCCTCATCTTCTAGACCATGGTAATCGCTAGAATGTGTTCTTTCTCTGGATTTACCTATTCTGGACTTTTCATATAAACAGAATCATATAATATGTGACATGACCACCAGGATAATGGCGCCCAAAGACATCCACAGCTTTATTTAAGCAATTTGAAAAAACAGTAAGAAGGGATTTTGTTGTTGTGATTAAATATCCTCAGCCAGAGAGATTAGATTACCCAAGTGAGTGCAATGGAATCACAAGGGAGCTTATAAGAGGGAGGCAAAGAGGGTCAAAGTTAGAGAAAGAAGATGGGACAAAGGAAGCAGAAATCAGAGCAATGTGTCTATAACCCAAGGAATGCTGCCAGTCTCCAGAAGCCAAGAGTAACACTTCCCCTGGGGCCTTGAGAAACAACTAGATCTGACAAATGTTTCATTTTAGCCGCTTGCAATGAATTCCATGCTTCTGATTTCCAGAACTGTAAGAAATAAATCTGTGTTGCTTTAAACCTTAAATTGGTGGTAATTCATTACAATAGAAAACTAACATGTGGTCATTTGACTGACTTATTTAATTTGGAAGAAAATTTGCTTTCTTTTTTTTCTTTTTTTTGAGTTGGAGTCTCACTCTGTCGTCCAGACTGGAGTGCAGTGGCCGCTCCCAGCCACCGTAGCCCCAACCTGCTGGGCTCCTGTGATCCTTCTGCCTCAGCCTTCCAGGTAGCTGGAACTATAGGCTCGCGTTACCATGCCCGGCTAATTTTTTGATTTATTGTAGAGATGAGGTCTCACCTGCCCAGGCGGGTCTCGAACCCACGGGCTCAGGCATGGCATAATATTTTCAAGGTTCATTTGGGTAGTAGCATGCACTTCATGACTTCATTTATTTATATGGCTCAGTAATATTTCACTGAATAAGTCAAAAACCCCATATTCAAGTTTTAACATATGTTTCTGCTTCTTTGGGGCATGTATCAAAAACCAGAAGTGCTATGTCACATGTAAATCTGAACTTAACATTTGAGATACTGCCCAGTGCTTCTGCAATTGCTAGACTATTTTATAATACCAGAAGCAAAGTATGAGGTTCCAATTTCTATACATCTTCTCTGTTGTTTCTTTATTTTATTTATGTATTTTTGCATAACTATTCTAATGACTGTGAGGTGGTATCTCATTGTGGTTTTAACTTGCATTTCCCTAATAATTGGTGATGTTAAACTTCTTTTCCCGTGCTTATTAACCATTTGTATATTTCATTTTAAGAAATGTTTATTCAAATCCTTATTCATTTTTACTTAAGTTATTTATATTTTAATGTTGATTTACAAGGGTTATTTATATATTCTGGATACTAGATCTTATCAGATAAATGATTTGCAAATATTTTTCCCTATTCTGTAGGTTATCTTTTCACTTTATTTTATTTTTTGCTACACATAAGGTTTTCATTTTCATTAAGTCAAATTCATCTGTTTTTTTCTTTTTTTCTGTCAAACCTTAAAACAATGGCCTATTATAAGATCAAGAAGTCTTAAACCTATGTTTCCTTCTAAAAGCTTTGTAGTTTTGGTTCTTACATATAAACATACAATTAAAAGGTAGTCCAGCAATTCTATTCCTAGTTTTATAACCAGAAGAACTGAAAACAAGTACTTCAATAAATGCATGTACATTATATTAATAGAAGCATTATTCAAATTAACCTAAAATATAGAAACAGGCTGAATATCCATCAATGAATGAATGAGTAAACACATTTTGTTATACCCATACAATGAAATATCATGCATCCTTCACAAAGAGAGAGGTATTTAAACATATAATAACATGAATAACCTTGAAAACATTCTGCCAAGTAAAGGAAGCCAGGCACAAAAGGCAGCATAATGTATGATTTTGTTTATATGAAATATCCTGGTAGATAAATCCATAGAAACAGAATGCAGATTGGAGGTTTGTTGGGGCTGGAGAGTGAGAAGAATGAAAAGAAACTCCTTAATGTGTACTGGGTTTTACGTTGTAATTATGGAACTGGTTTGGAACTAGATAGAAGAGCTGGTTTCACAATATTATGGATATAGTAAATGCCGCTGAATTGTTTATTTTTAAATGGTTAATTGTATGTTAGGTGAACTTCCACTTAACAAACTATTATCAAATTGCATTTCTGCTTCTAATGTAACATCTGATATTGCATAAGCACAGTGGCTTTTTTCAGTCTGAATGTTTTGAATGCAACAATAGATTTCATAAAAGGTTGTACACATTGTCAAGCATCCTGGGTTTACCAAGAGCCATAGACATGCAAGGAAAATGTAGCCTCTTTGGTTAGAACTTTATGGCCCACAGGGGAAATACAGGCATAAGGAGTGGAGGCAGAATATGCTTTCAGATAAGAATAAAATAAGGTGGATATTCCTTTTTTTTTTCTTTTTCTACTTGTGTGTTTTTTTAAGTGCCTCTTTTTCTTTCCTAACACTACCCCAATTTATTTAATTTTCTCTGGACATTTAACATAGCCTCTATTCTCCAATGTTTGAAAAGTAGGGAATATTGTTTCTAAGACACCTCTCTGAACAGACAAAACTTGAAAATGTGTCAAGTTCCATCCCTAACTAGAACAAAAGACAAACAAATAACTTGAAAATGTGTCAAGTTCCATTCTGTCACATGTCCTCACTCATAAGTGGACATTGAAAAATTATCATAATACTATAAAAAAAGGATTATCAGTAGTGGGAAATTGCCAGGGGTGG